>NC_042626.1:533617-566117 GCF_901001135.1 Rhinatrema bivittatum
ATTCTCCAGATTGTTTTTACTCCCTTTATCAATATTGGCAGTAGATTGCATTAAATTGTGTCAAATTGTCATTAGCAGCACAGCTTCTGTTCTTTGGCCATGTACAACTCACCAGTTCATCCATGAATTGAAGGTGACGGTCGGTGATAGCATTTTTGCAGGAAATGTTTTCTGTGGCCTGCAGCTGATGGACCATAAAAAGCAAAAGCATGAACTGGACCGAGCAGCAACTAAACATCTGAAGGAAACAAAATAGGGAAAGAGAAAATGAAAGGGGGCTCTGGGGATCTGTGGCTTCTTTCTTATATTATAAGCACTTTCCTGTTGCTCTTTAAAAGAAACTAACAGGGTTCATAGGAGCCTGCACTGTTTACAAATAGTGCAAAAGAGCCCAGGCTGGCAAAGCTCCCCATCCTGACACTGCCTAGCACCAGCAGTCACGCAGCACATGAGCTGCTGATAGCCCCAAGCCTGCAGTCACACTGAAGAGAGACTGCCAGGCACTCTCTGATCACTCACAGCCCCAAGCCTGCAGGTCACACTGAAGAGAGACTGCCAGGCACTCTCTGATCACTCACAGCCCCAAGCCTGCAGGTCACACTGAAGAGAGACTGCCAGGCACTCTCTGATCACTCACAGCCCCAAGCCTGCAGGTCACACTGAAGAGAGACTGCCAGGCACTCTCTGATCACTCACAGCCCCAAGCCTGCAGGTCACACTGAAGAGAGACTGCCAGGCACTCTCTGATCACTCACAGCCCCAAGCCTGCAGGTCACACTGAAGAGAGACTGCCAGGCACTCTCTGATCACTCACAGCCCCAAGCTAAGAGCATGGTCAAAGCACCCCCCCATCCTGAGCACCCACAGCAGGGGCAATACCTGCACCCCCGCCATCCAACATCCCAAACCTACACCCCCTCCCCATCCTGAGCACCCACAGCAGGGGCAATACCTGCACCCCCACATCCACACCCCAGACCTACACCCCCCCCCCATCCTGAGCACCCACAGCAGGGCAATACCTGCACCCCCCGCCAAACCCCAACCTACACACACACACCACACACACACACACACACACCCGAGCACCCACAATCAGGGCACTATCTGCACCCCAAACTAAAATCGGCTTTCATTTTCTTTTCCAAATTCCCGAAGCTAAGTCGGAAAAGGGCTGCGACCTACCTTGCTGCTGCCTTCCCGCCGACAGAGGCTAAGCTAGGAGCTGCTCGGCGCCGATCTCCCGCGCTATATAGGGCGGCGCTGCCTCCTCCTCCTCCTCGCCCATGTGCTTTCCGGGAAAAGACCCTGGCCCGCGGCCAGCGCTGAGCTCTCCCCCCTCCCCTCCTTCCGGGCTCAGGCCTCTGCCCTTTTCTCAGGTGCCTGCAAGAGAAAGCTGGGACTTTCCCAGCTCCGAAACTTGCAGGCAGGCGCTCGCTGCGGGCTCCCCCGCTCTGAACAAGGCGCAGAAATGAACTCTGAAAATCGAGCTGGGGCCAGTTGCGCTGCATTGCTTTGCATTCGTGTAGCCGTCTCCAGCCGCCTAAAACTAACCACAAATGCCTTTCAGACCTTAGTGGCACGGACAGAAGCAGCTCAGCGACCGTGCAGGCCGCGCATCCGCGTCCCATGTGCGCCCCATGCAATATTCCAATGAGAAATGTGCGTTTTATTGCATCGGGCGCGGGAACTAATAAATTGTGCGATGATTTATATGAAGTTACAAAAATCTGCAATGCCTGTTTGCTTTTCTTTTGGTAATCACCCACAATTTTTTAGAGTATCCTTCAGTTAATCATCTTTCTCCACGCCACTACTCACTATATATATATATATATATACACACTTTTTATTTTTTGTTTTAACCCCCAATAACTAAGGGGCACATTTATCCCATCACAGCAGACCACATCTTTTGGGGCTGATGCAATATTTGTGCATAGAAAACAAGGCCCGTTTTCCTAACGCGGGCCCTGCCATCTCTGCTGGGAGTGCGATACAATATTTCAGTTAGGGGTCACACAAAAAGGAGGCATTAGGGCAAAGTGTGCGCTCCTAGTGCCTCCTCAGCATGGGGCACACAGGAGAGGTGGCTCAGTCCTCCAGCGTCCATGTTCTCCCGCTGCCACCAGAGCCACACTCAGGACACAGGCACTGGGCCGTGGATATTGGGCCCCCAGAATTATCTTTTTTTACAGGAATCTGCTTTCTGTGGTTCCTCCTACTTAGTACTGTGACAAGAGGAGGAACCACAGAAAGCAGGAGTTTTTGTTTTTATCAATGAGCCCTTCAGCGCGGGAGACCTTTACGCCAGTCCTGGGCTGGCATTAAATTTCCCGCGTTGCAATGGGCACATTGGCCACATGGTAAACGTTTTGCAACTCGGGGATTAACTATGCTGCAGTATGGATTCGCCATTTGAACTTGCTAATCCCTGTATTGCATTAAGGTTATGGACACAAGAACACAATGCGCATCCAATCCTGCGTTAAGCCATGCACTAGCTGCAGCGCATGATATTGCATCGGTCCCTTTATATTCTTGTGCAACCTTGACAGCACCTGCAAAGCTGCAGTTAATTTTTCAGCGTAAAAATATGCACTTTGGACGCCAGCTTTTGGGCTCACTTTCCTGCACCGGGTGATAATAGCTAATGCCTTCATTTACATGGAAATTAAATGCCATGGGCACTATAGGACACACTTTAAGGACGGGCCAATCTCGTTACTGCATCAGCAGCTATTTTTACGTGCACAAAACACCACCCAATCGCGAGCAAAACCATGTGCTAGGCGCACTTCTTGCATGGGCCTGACACTATGTCCTCCTCTCATTTTGTTTTGTAGGCCACCCTTACCTGCTCTAGGAGCATGAGACTATGACTGTCAGGACCATCGTACATGAGAAGGAAATCACTGCCACTGCACTTTATCATTTTTTTGTTGATCCTTTAAAATGTATCACAGCCTGCAAAGCCATGAGACCCCTTCCTCCTGCTCACTGCACTATCACAGAATCTGCCTGAGCTCTGGCTAAGCACTGAACGCCTTTTCTCTACCTCCTTTTCTATCCTACAGTGACCAGACACTTGCATTTGAAGGAATGCCCTCCTCTAGATCCTCAAAATAATTCATTGTTTCCAAATTGATTGTAATTCTTCTTGAGGCCATTCTTGGTAAAAGCCAGAATATCAAGAAGTCCATTTTCAAAAAAAACATTTAGATGAATAATGCAATAGTTATCTGTGTAAATGGCAGACCTGGCTACATTTGATGGTGGTCCAGGGGTGTAACTGGGAGGATAAGTCTAGTTGAGTCAAATTTGCATGGATAATGAGGGAGGGAGGGAGAGAGCACGAGAGAGAGGGAGCACCTCTGGGGAGGCCTTCACAGTATTCAACTATTTATATCACTATAGGAGGTCAGCTAATAACACAAGGTGAGTTTTTGGTGGTGGCTTAGGGTTTGGGGGCCAGTCTGACATGCAGAGTGAGACGTACAAGCAGCACAGGACACCTCAGAGAAGATTTGACGTCATTTGGAATGAGGAAGGTCTCACAGTGTTCTCTCACCCTAACTTGATGGACTCTATAAGCTTGGGTGAAGGAGCATTGTACAAATCTCATCTTTCTGAGACTTTTCTCCCTCCAAATGATGTCAAATCTTCACCAAGGTGTACTGTGCTGCTCGTATGTCTCACTCTGCAGATAAAATTGCCTCCAAATCCCTAAACCACCACCGCAAACTTACCTCGAGTTATTAGCTGGCCCTCCTATAGTGATATAAATAGTTGAATACTGTGAAGGCCTCCCCAGAGGTTCTCTCTCTCATTTCCAGTGTTAAAAATGTGCAATAGTGCCCCTCATTTTCATTAATCCCACCCAAAACCCTCCCCAATCCCACCCCTTTAAAAAATTAGCATTCACATGGGGCAGATTTTCAAAGGGGTATGCACGTCAGATACGCGCGTACCCCGAAAATCTGCCCCAAGCTCCCCCTGCATGCGCCGAGCCTATATTGAATAGGCTGGGCGGGGCGCGCAAGTCCCGGGGCTTTCCTAGGGTGCGTGTCGGGGGGGTGTCGCAGCAGTGCATCATCAGGGGGTGGGGCCGCGGGCGTGGTTCCGGCCCGGGGGTGTTTCGGGGGGGTGGCCGAGGCCTCCAAAACTTCTCGGGCCGGGGAATCGCGCGCCGGCAGCTGGCCAGAGTGTGCGAGTTACGCCTGCCTTGGGCAGGCGTAACTTTTCAAACAAAGGTAGGGGGGTTTAGATAGGGCTGGGGGGGTGGGTTAGGGAGGGGAAGGTGTGGGGGGGTGGAGGGAATGGAGGCAGGCTGCACGGCTTGGCGCACGCAGGCTGCCGATTTTGCGCAGCCTTGCATGCGCCAACCCCGGATTTTAAAAGATATGCGCGGCTACACGCGTATCTATTAAAATCCGGCACTCTTGTTTGCGCCGGTCGCACGAACAAAAGTACGTGCAGGCGTACTTTTTTAAATCTACCCCATAATGTGATACTGTTGTTAATACATTTTGATGAATGACCCTATAAGATAGCCAACTCTAGTCATAGTGTGGCTGCAGTGTTAAATATGTGTCCAGAGTTTATCTGGCTAACTTTGCTATCTGTAATGTTTCTGAATATCTATAAGTAAATAAATACTTTTATTTAGCTATCTTTGAGATGAGGAAAGAAAAAATGCAGATCATCAAGGAATCACCAAGCTAAAAAGTGCTGCACTACCCAAGAAATTGGTGTTGCTTATTATCCCCCGGATAAGTCCAGACCCATGGGAAAGAAAAGAGAAGAGAAGTTGCTGCTGGTACAGGAGGTCCTGGACCCCCTGCAGTCGCTCAGTATTCTCTGTCTCCAGCAGCTGCTAGAGGTGCAAAAACCTGCAGTCAGAGTAGGAGAGTAAATTTCTCATCTCCTGGTAGAGTGGAGATGATCAGGGGATCTGTTGCCCTTATTTTCTTGGTGCCCTTTCCTGAAAAAGGGGTTTGAAAGCTGCCTCATCCCTGACCTGCACTTCCCTGAATTCCCTGGATCTGGTGGCTGGAGGCTTCCTGTTTACTAAGGATACTGGCTCTTTAAGAAAAAATATGAAATAAAAGAATACAATTAATTATATGTTAAAAAAAAAAAAGACGTGAGGATGGAAAGCTGGGGGAAGTGACAGGAAATGAGGCTGCACGGTGCCTTCATCCCCAGTGCAGAAAAGTGGAGATCTGCAGTTTGACTGCTGTGGGGAGAAGGCTGAATGCTGTGGCCTCTGGCGAGGGGACGCAGGAAGCTGTGCTTAGCCTGTGGGGACCCTAGGAGTAAGCTGTGCAGTTCGGGGCTGTGCTCAGGCTGTCTGTCCACTGTGGAAGGCAGCTCTGGATCCCTTCTTCCTCCTGTGGACAGGAAGAAATCGGCCACAAGAAGCAATATTCCAGGGCCAGGAGATCCCAGCAGCACGGGAACCTGTGCAGACGCAGGAGGAGATCACGGCAGACGTGACTGTGGACTCTCCTTCTTTGTCCCCTCGAAGTACTTCAGGAGAGCCTTCAGGATGTGACTTGGGAGCCTAATGAATTTGACAGGCTAGGAAGATATTGGGGGCAACAGAGTTCCCTGAAAAAGGGCCTCACAGGGGGTCGCTCAGGTACTGCCCCAGCCCAAAAGCGGAAGCCAGGAGCAAGAGTCAGATCTGGATTACAATTTGGCTGCTTCTGAAGGGAGCATGAAGGAGGTCGCTCTGAATATGATGCAGGCAATGACCCCTTGGAAAATTCCAGTACAGGAGGAAGATGACCCTGAGATGCCCCTTTGGAGACTTTGAGGTCCTGATAAGGCCTTTCCCTTCCATACAACAGTCTAGGGACTCGTTTGCTGAGGTTAGTCTCAAGGAAGGCAGAGACAAGTATGAGCTTTGCCCTCTGCTAGAAGATGCCCTGGAGCTTCTAAAGTTTCCTAAAGTGGGTGCCTTGGTATTAACATTTACCCAGGTGACCACTATCCCTGTGGAGGAATGTGCAGCTCTGAGGGATTCAAAAAATGGAGTTCCACCTGAAAAAGATGTTTGAGGTATCAGCCTTAGGCATACGGGCTGCTAGTTGCAGTAGTTTCATGACCTGAGCCTGTATGTGTTGGATGCAGCGACTGAGGTTGCACTCTTGGAAAAGGAACAGGAATGGCTGGAGGCTGGTTTGCAATAGACCTGCCACCTTAGATATAGGGATACTTTATTCGATGTAAAAAATAAAATCCAATACGCACAACTCTGGCCGAGTTTCATCCTAAATGGGCTGCATCAGGGGCTGAATGACAATACAATAAAAACTAACAGAAAAACCTGATTAAGTAAGTAAACAACATATATAGAAAATAAAATAATTCAGACATTGAGTTAAAAGAAGTGGTATATAAAAAAATATATGACAAGATAAAAGAAAACACATATGCAGAGACATATTAAGGCAAATAAAACAAATTAAATATTGAATAAAAGGCAATAAAACTGAGACTGTTCTGTCCCCAGCAGTGGGTACATGTTTGTGTCTGTGTATACTGTGCTTAGTGTTGAAACACCCTTTTGTAACCCATGATAAAAACCTCTGAGCCTTGCCTTTAAGGGAGCTTGCCCTTAAGAGAAGTTCCCTTCATCCTTTGCTTTCTCCCACTTGGGAAGGGCCTGTATGCCTTCTCAATCTAACTTGAGTCTTCTTAAGTGCTTTATTGGCTCAAGGGACTGCCCTTCATGTCGTCCCCCCCTGTGTCACATGGATCCTAGGCTCGCTACCATTGGATCTCGCCCTCTAGCCCCAGCTTGTGGGGAAGTTTCCTATAATCACTTTCCAAGACTGTTAGCCAGTCTCAGCCATGCTGCCTCAAAGCTAGAAGTGCCTGCAACCTCTGTGATACGATCAGCTTTTTTTACATTCCTTCTTATCTCTTTAATTCTAAAGATTAAATCAGCTTCAGAACCCCTTTGTCTTCTTACCCTACATCCCAAGAAACTCCATTCTCCTTTCTCCTGCCTATCTCCAGCTACAAAGGTCTTTGCCTGGGGCTATACCTTTGGAAGCAACAATTGTAAGTAATGGACTATTATCTGTACAATAAATAATTTCAAACTTAAGAGATCTTTGTCTGAAGACTGATTGGGAAGGAAAGTTAGCTGTCTGGATGAGGGAAACTTGGACGTTTTCTATTGAGCCAGCACAGAGACCTACAGATATAGTTCAAAGCATTTAACTGGAGATATATCCATAAAAAGAGAAACAATAAGGAGAAGGGGTAAAAAATAATCATAAACAAATACATAGATTTCATAATCGATTATTGAGATATGCAAAGATATGTAAACATTTATGCATGTAAAAAGCACAAATAGTATATAGTAGAAAACAAATTAAAGAGAATAAGAGAAAAAAGAAAAAATATATACATTTTATTAAGTAGAATAACTATATATACCTTGGTGTTGCAGAATAAATAACAATGTTACAACTTCCAAACGGTATGGCTCACACAAAGGAGGGGTAGCTGTAAAAACATGTTGCCAATAGTAATAATAGACAGAAAAATATTTTGGTAAAAAAAAAATTTGTTAGAGGTGAAAATGAACCTAAAAACTAGCCTAAAATAAAATATCAACTTAAAGGTTCTGTATGCTCCGAAAAAGTGCCTATAAATTAAAACCACTCTGAAAACGTGGTGAGTGGTTTTACAAATGAAAAGCCAAAAAAGGCAATTGGTGACACATACTTAATAAGAACATAAGAACATAAGAAATTGCCATACTGGGTCAGACCAAGGGTCCACCAAGCCCAGCATCCTCTTTCCAACAGAAGCCAATCCAAGTAACAAGTGCTAGGAATTGTGGACCCTTGCCCTGAGGTGGGGTTGACACTACCCTGCAGATCCCCAGCGTCGGGAGGCGAGGCAAACAAGAACTTCACCAGTACCAGCCCTCGTTCCCCGCAGGTTGAGCCTTGGGTGCCTCTCTATAGCTGGTACTGGAGGAAACAGGCAGCTGGAAGCAGGCACCTTTGGCAATTTTGGTTGCTTCATGGTCTTTAAATAATTACCTTTTAAATTAATATAGAAAAAAGTTATTACTTAAAGATTCAGAATTTTTAATATTTTGAGCAGAATCTCCCTAGAAATTCACTGTACGTGTCCCTTCCACTCACTCTCCCTACTCCCCTGGCCACTTTGCCCTCTCAGGCCCCAACTCCTCCACCTGTCAATATCTCTCCCCTCCACCTCTAGGCTCAACCCCTTCCACTCTATTGCCAGTCCCAGAGTTTTGACCCCATTCTCAGTACCTCCCCTCACACAGGCTCCCTCTGTCTGTCCCTCCCTCTCTCACACACATGCTCCCTCTCTCTGGTGCACATGCACACACCCTCATACAGGCTCTCTCACTCTCTCGCACACACACATCCCCTCATACAGGGTCCTTCTCTCTTGCATACACGCCCACACAAGCTCCCTTTCTCTCTCACACATACATCCTCACACAGGCTACCTATGTCTCTTCTCACGCACCCCTTCACGCAGGCTCGCTCTCACATATACACAATCCCTTCACACAGGCTAGCACCCTCATATACACACAATCCCTTTTTCATACACACGTGCTCCCAATCTCTCACACACATGCTCCCTCTCTCTAGTGCATATGCACATCCCCTCATATAGGCTCCCTCTCTCTGGCAGCCACACCCATCGTCTGTGTCTCTCCTGCTGCTCCTGCTGTTCCCATCCTCTGTATCTCTCCTGCTGTTCCCATCCTTTGTCTCTCATGCTGCTCCTGCCTTCCTTTCTTTTGGATCCCTGCCCTCCTTCTGGTTCTGGTCTCCAACCCCCAGGTTTACAAACCTCACTTCCCTCTTCAGCTCATTGTTTATAGAGCAGTGACTGCACCAACATGGTAAGTGGTTTCTTGCCAAATCCTTGGCTAATCTGCCCAGAAATTCCTCTGCCCATTTCTTTCCTGCTCAGGCTTTGTTTATTCTTACATTCCTGAGTTTTTTGGTTTCCATAGCCTCTTTCCATTGTCTAGACATGTATGGAGGGAAACAAGGACCGAGATTCAGAAACTTTGTGATGTCAGACCTCACCATGTTTGTTTGTTTGTTTGTTTGTTATGGGTATTATTACTTGATTAATTGCAATTAATTACATTGGTAAAACAAAGTGGTGTACAAATAAAATTCAAACAGCGAACAAGGTAAAACTGACAAAAAATAGCATAAAACTTATTGATATAAACTATTTAAAAAGGTAAAATCATAATACAACAAAACAGTTTAAATGAATAAAATAACAAAACATCAAGACCAATATAAATAAATACAAATAAAATGGATAAAACAGTAAGGTGCAATAAAAGAGAGCAAGGTAAAAAGGAAAATATGTCTCAGCATCTTGTCTCTACTTGGTGTTTCTCATTGCCAGATTTTTAAGTTCCTTCTTTCTCTCAGTTTTGTTATTTGTTTTTGCCCTGGCTTGTTCCTGACTCTGAACTTCTAGCTCAAACAGAATTTGCCCAAACTGGGCTAAAATACCATGGCTTTCATTCACAGCTACACTAGATTTTCCCAGCTTTATTCTGCCCATCACAGCAGCAATCCTCTGACAGAGCCCTCCAGAAACCCACACAGGTGCCCGTGTGTCTGGAGGCAGGCATTGATGGTGTCTGTTGACCGGACCCCTTCCAAGCTGTCTCTGCCACATCTTCAATTGGAATAAGGCTCCGCAATTAAACTTCAGACTCTGGTGCACTTTCACTGGCTATTGGGACAGCTCTGTTTACTGCAAAATGAGCAGAGTTGGGGAAATGTATGCTCTGCCCCTCAGCTTGAGGGGAGAGCGACTGATACAGCTCTTCTGATTCCTTTGTGAAAAATAAAAACCAAAAAGGTATGAGAATGGATTTATTTTTTTACAGCAGGGTTAGTGCTCCTGACTTGGTCATGATCCAAACAGATTCATCTCCTCCGGCCACAGTCCAGTGCCAGGAAGTTAACCCCCACCTATTACACCTTGGCCAAAAAGCAAGGAAGTGGCCACCTCAGCTCATGACTCAGATCTCAGTGAAAACAAGACTGAAAGATAATTAGAATACATTTGTACTCTTTAACTTAAGTTTTTTTTTTTGCAAATCTGTAGCATGCAAGTGTCATGAATGCAGGTATTCATCTGCTGAGACCTGGCATCAGTGCATGAGCCTTCCTACATAATACCTGTCTCGTGCACATGATGCACGCATTTCCCCTGAGGGATGCAGGAAAGCAGAGACCTGTTAATTGAGAAACTATTTTTAAGAACAAATTACTATTCCTATGGATAACCATGGATTCATGGGTTTCGTAAAGGAAGTCGTGCCTTCCAGGTTTATTTGAATTCTTAGAAAGCTTGGCCAGTTTGTCCCAGTCGTTCAGTGAGCATTCCCATAAGGCTGAGGCTGTCTCGCAGAGATAAGACATGGAAGCTCAAGACCAGCAGAAAAGTTTTCAAGATTACTTGAGAAGACTACAATCCTTGCAAAAGGAAATGAAGGTTGTGCCGGCTGTGAACACCAGGATTATTTGTGTGTGGGGCTTCTTGAACAAGCAAATGAAAATTATGGAGAATCAGCTCAGACGTCAGAATTTAAGACTGACAAATTTCCCAAAGGTTATAGGTGAACTCCCTCGGCTTACATTGAGGAAGTACTTTATGGAGGTTTTGCAAATTCTTGCAATTAATAAAGTACTTTTTTCTTCCTTAGTAAACTTTCTCACCCTATTGTGGATCCAAAGAACTTGTCTGCATATTTAGAAAACTGCAATCTGGAGATAATGAAAAGGCTAAACCTATTGTTTCTTTTCTTTCAGGACAATTCAGTCGTGCGCTGCCTGCTCCCTGCAAGTTGACTCCAGGACAGCGTTCAGAAGACTCAGGATCCTTAAAATTTGAATATTCTTGTTTTCATGTTTTTTCTGCCTCCTGCTGAGTGCATCGTTTAGCCCCCGTTGGCTGCGCATTTTCAATGGGCGTCTATTACCCCTTATACTGTAAGCGCCTTGAAAATGCACCGCCAAACTCGCAGAAACTGCTCATCACATGCAAATATTAGTTACTCGCCCGGGATACTGAAAGTAAATTCTGCGGCCAAGCCACACGTTTTACTCTCAGAAATTAACGCCTGCCCTTGAGCAGGTGTTAACTTTGAAAGCACTGGGAAAGTGTACGGAAAAGCAGAAAAAAACTGCTTTTCTGTACACCCTCCAACAATATCTTAGCGATATTAAGTTGGAGAGGCCAAAAATAAAAAAAAAACCCTTAAAAAAAAATCTGTCCGCGGGTTCAAAAACTGATGCTCATTTTTGTCACCATCCGTTTTCCAAATCCGTGGCCGTCAGAAACCAACACCAGTAAAATTAAGTGTCAGTTGTCAGAGCCGCTGACAGCTGCCGCTTCCGCTAATAAGGAGGCCCTAATTTAAATAAAGAATCGCACGCCCAGGAGAGGAGCCTGGCTGGCCCAGACTTTATAATGAATCGGCCTGCATATGGGAAGAGTTAGGCTTTGAGATGAAAAAGCTACTTCTAAAAGTGGAAGGTTAAACTGTAGGTGATTTACTTAGGATCTATCCTGACCTAGCTAAGGAGAAAAGGTTTTCCTCTCTGATATCCCTGTACATGTGTAGTCAAACGGAATTCAAAGAGTTTTATCTTCTTTACCCCAGAAGAGTTAGAGTTGAGGGAGTTTTTTGGATGCTAGGGCTGGGAATATTCCCCCAAATCCTTAAATAATTCACATAATTACCCATGATTTCATTTGGGAGTGGAAAGTGCTTATGTTCTTACCTTTTCTTTATTCTGATGGAAGAGTTTCCTGTTCCCCTTTACTGCTAGTGGAAAGAGCTTTCCTGATTTCTTTTTCGTCTAACACTTTATTGTATAATTTCCTGCTTGTTTGCCTCTCATGTTGTTTCTGTGCAAACTTTGTTCTTTGTATATTATTTGAAAATTCTAAAGGGCAAATAAAAAAAAAAGGAATTCTTAGGAGCTGGTGGATGTGCCCTTGAAAGACTCCTCAGAAAACTAAAAAGTCCTGGGATGGGAGGCGAGGCTTTATTGCAATAGGTATCTGACTGAAAAAATGACTAAAGGTGAATACTGGAAACCCCACTAATTCTCAGTGGAGCACAGGACTTGGTGAGAGAGGTAACGGTGGTGGGGCCGCTTGGCAATAGTGATCATAATATGATCAAATTTGATTTAATGACTGGAAGGGGGACAGTAAGCAAATCCAAGGCTCTCGCGCTAAACTTTCAAAAGGGAAACTTTGATAAAATGAGAAAAATTGTTAGAAAAAAACCTGAAAGGTGCAGCTGCAAAGATAAAGAGATTGCAACAGGTATGGACAAAGTTAGAAAATGCCATCTTAGATGTGTGGTATAGATGTATTCCACGCATTAAGAAAGGTGGAAAGAAGGCAAAAAAAAGGGAGGTGAACGAGGCTATTTTAGCCAAAAGATCTTCATTCAAAAATTGGAAGAAGGATCCAACAGAAGAAAATAGGATAAAGCATAAGCGTTGGCAAGTTAAATGTAAGACATTGATAAGACAGGCTAAGAGAGAATTTGAAAAGAAGTTGGCTGTAGAGGCAAAAACTCACAGTAAAAACGTTAGATGATCGAGGGGTTAAAAGGGCAATTAGGGAAGATAAAGACATCATGGAAAAACTAAGGAGCAGATTTTAAAACCTACGCGCACACAAATGTACGCCCGATTGTATAACATGCGTGTGCAGCCACACGCATGTTATAAAATCAGGAGCCGGCGCGTGCAAGGGGTGCACACACCGAGCCGTCAGGGAGACCAGCTGGCTTTCCCCGTTCCCCCCCCCACCTAACCCACCTCCCAGCCCTAAAGAACCCCCCCCCCCCCGGACCTTTGTTGTAGAAGTTACGCCTGCCAGAGGCCTCTGGCCACGCCCCACCCATTTTTTCAAGCCCTGGGACTTACACACATCCCGGGGCTTTATGCGCGCCACGGGGGCCTTTTGAAAATAGGCCCTGCGTGCGTAAATCTTTTAAAATCTGCCCCTAAATGAATTCTTTGCTTCAGTATTTACTGAAGATGATAGTGGGGAGGTAGCCATTCCAGAGATCATTTTCTAGAGTGAGGTTTCAAAGGAACTGAACCAAATCATGATGACCCTGGAAGATGTAGTAGACCAGATTGACAAACTGAAGAGTAGTAAATCACCTGGACCGGATGGTATACACTCCAGGGTTCTGAAAAAACTAAAAAATAAAATTTCAGATTTGTTACTAAAATATTTTTAACCTATTATTAAAATCATCCATTGTACCTGAAGACTGGAGGATAGCAAATGTAACCCCAATATTTAAAAAGGGCTCCAGGGGCGATCCGGGAAACTAAGACCGGTTAGCCTGACTTCAGTGCCAGGAAAAATCATGAAAACTATTATAAAGAATAAAATCACAGAACATATAGATAGACCTGATTTAATCAGACACAGCCAGCATGAATTTACCCAAGGCAAGTCTTGCCTCACAAATCTGCTACCATTTTTTGAAGGGGCTTAATAAACATTTGGATAAAGGTGAGCCGGTAGATGAAGTGTATCTGGATTTCCAAAAGGCATTTGACAAAGTCTCCCATTAGCGGTTTCTAAAAAATTAAAATGTCATGGGATAGGAGGCAATGCACTTATGTGAATTACAAACTGGTTAAAAGAGAAGAAATGGATTAAATGGACAATTTTCTCAGTGGACAGAGGTAAACAGTGGAGTGCCTCAGAGATCTGTACTTGGACTGGTGCTTTTTAATATATTTATAAATGATCTGTAACGATGAGGGAGGTGATCAAAATTGCAGATGACAAAATTATTCAGTGAATTATTCAGTGACTCGGTTATTTACTCTTTCGGATAATAGAAAGACTAGGGGGCACTCCATGAAGTTAGCATGGGGCACATTTAAAACTAATCGGAGAAAGCTTTTTTTTACTCAACGCACAATTAAGCTCTGGAATTTGTTGCCAGAGGATGTGGTTAGTGCAGTTAGTGTAGCTGTGTTTAAAAAAGGATTGGATAAGTTCTTGGAGGAGAAGTCCATTACCTGCTATTAAGTTCACTTAGAGAATAGCCACTGCCATTAGCAATGGTTACATGAAATAGACTTAGTTTTTGGGTACTTGCCAGGTTCTTGTGGCCTGGATTGGCCACTGTTGGAAACAGGATGCTGGGCTTGATGGACCCTTGGTCTGACCCAGTATGGCATTTTCTTATGTTCTTATGAGTTAAATCACAAGCAGATTGTGATAAATTGTAGGAAGACCTTGTGAGACTGGAAAATTGGGCATCCAAATGGCAGATGAAATTTAATGTGGATAAGTGCAAGGTGATGCATATAGGGAAAAACAATCCTTGCTGTAGTTACACAATGTTGGGTTCCATATTAGGTGCTACAACCCAAGAAAGAGATCTAGGTGTCATAGTGGATAACACATTGAAATCGTCGGCTCAGTGTGCTGTGGCAGTCAAAAAAGCAAACAGAATGTTGGGAATTATTAGAAAGGGAAAGGTGAATAAAACGGAAAATGTCATAATGCCTCTGTATCGCTCCATGGTGAGACCGCACCTTGAATACTGGGGTAGATTTTACAAATTTGCACCCGGAGCAAACAAGAATTTATTTATTTATTTATTTAGAGTTTTTATATACCGGCAATCATGAAAACATATCTTGCTGGTTTACATCGAACAGGAGTGCATTATAAACAAAAACTAGAACTGTGGTGTCCGAAAGTACAGTTACATTTAACAAGGGTAGCCGAACTTGGAGAAGGAAGAAGAGAGGTTAAACAATATACAATTTAAATATAGTATACAGAATAAATGTTATATACAAGAGGAGTGGTCGAATACAAGGGATTTTAACAGATACGCGCGTAGCCGCGCGTATCTGTTAAAATCCGGGATTGGCGCGCACAAGGCTGTGCAAGATCGGCAGCCTGTGCGCACCAAGCCACGCAGGCTGCCTCTGTTCCCTCCGAGGCCACTCCGAAATCGGAGTGGCCTCGGAGGGAACTTTCCTTCCCACCCCCCCAGCCCTACCTAAACCCCCCTACCTTCGTTGCACAAGTTACGCCTGCCCAAGGCAGGCGTAACTTGTGCGCACCGGGCCGGCCGGGCGAGCGATTCCCAGGCCCAAAACGCCCCCGGGCCGGAACCATGCCCACGGCCCCGCCCCCAAATGATGCGCCGCCGCGACACCCACCCCGACACGCCCCCCAGAAAAGCCCCGGGACTTACGCGCGTCCCGGGGCTTGCACTCGCTGCCGAGCCTACTCAACATGGGCTCGGCACGCACAGGGGGAACTTTGAGCACGTTTTCAGTGGGTACACGCGTACCCCTTTGAAAATCTGGCCCACTGTGTACAATTCTGGTCGCCGCACCTCAAAAAAGATAAAGTTGCGATGGAGAAGGTACAGAGATGGGCAACCAAAATGATAAAGGGGATGGAATGGCTCCCCTTTGAGGAAAGACTAAAGAGGTTAGGGCTGTTCAGCTTGGAGAAGAGACGGCTGAGGGGGATATGATAGAGGTGTTTAAAATCATGAGAGGTCTACAAAATCATGAAAGGACTTGAACAGGTTAATGTACATTGGTTATTTACTCTCTCAGATAATAGGTGGACTAGCAAGTAGCTCATGTAAAACAAATCAAAGAAAATTATTTTTCACTCAGTGCATAATTAAGCTCTGGAGTTCATTGCCAGAGGAGGTGGTTAGGCAGGCAGTTAGTGTAGCTGGGTTTAAAAAAGGTTTGGTTAAGTTCCTGGAGAAGAAGTCCATAAACTGCTATTAATCAGTAGGGAATAGCCACTGCTTGTTGCCGGCTTTAGTAGAATGGGATCTATTTAATGTTTGGATATCTGCCAGGTACTTGTGACTTGTAGGATCATTTATCAAAATGCATTATGGCGTGAGGGAACATAGTAAAAATTTAAAATTTTTGAGACTTTCCTCTCTCCAAATGTCATCAAATCTTCACCAAGGTGTATTGTGATGTTCGTACGTCTCATTCTACATGCAAAACTGGCCACTAACACCTCACCTCAGCCTATCAAATGGGCCTCCTATAGAGATATAAATACTTAACTACTATGAGGGTCTTGTAGATAGTCTCTCTCTCTCACGCACAAATAAACAGATACACACCCCTTTTTGAAAACGCATGCATTATTAATTTTTTTGATGAATGATGGGGTTGGATTGGTCACTGTTGGAGACAGCATACTGGGCTTGATAGACCTTTGCTCTGATCCAGTAAGGCATATCTTATGTTCTTATCCCAGTGATCTGTAGTGGGTCTAGTGCTGTTTAATTTATTCATTAATGATATGGAAAAGGGAGCAACAAGTGAAGTGATCACATTTACAAATTTTATTTATTTAAAATGTTTAAATAAACCTAGGTAGGTTACAACATAAACATACATAAGTTTATAAAACAAACATAAAACCATCAGATACTTGCTCAGCCAGCATTTAAGGTTCATATAACTTAACTTGTAAATCAGCATGCGACCACTAAGGAAACTCTGTCAAGCTCCTAACAATTCACTGTAAATCAGCTGAAACCTAATGCCAGAAAGTCTGGGTAAACAGAAATCCCTGATGTCAGCTTCAGGCAAAGAATCCCACATGGTGGGGTCAGCACTGTGAACATCCTTTTCCTGCTCTCACTCAGTCTTAGCTGCCCACACGCTGGAGTCACTGTCGGATTCTTCTCTTGTGATTTTAGTGCACGAGCTGGAAACATAGAACTTTAAAGCAGAACCGCGCCATGTAATATGTTTTATTTGCCAAATTAGCACTGCAAGAAAAACAGCAATTAAGGAGGCTGCCACATTCTAAGTTAATTGCAAGGCCTTCGGTATTGTAGAAAATTAGAAACATGACGGCAGAAAAAGATCATTCGGCCTATGTAGTCTGCCCATCTGCACCAAATAGTTCAGTTTTACAATCCCTACCACTCCCTCCGAGGTCCCCCGTGATTATCCCATGTGTCCTCATGTCCACCTCCTTCATGCCAGGGATGAGACAATGCTCCACCCCCCAGCATGAGGCAAGTCACATCACTGAGTGGGCCTCTTGCTTGCTTTATTTATTTATTTAGCACGCTGTCAATCTGTAACAGTCTTAACAATGCTTGGACAGGGTTTGCAGACGCGTGGCAGATATTATCATAGACACTATTTCTAGGAAGCTGGCAGCCCTGCCACTCTCCCAAAAACCCGACCACCTGCCTCCCCTGGGGAAGTAGGAGAGGATCTATGTGTGGTGCAGACTCTCATGGCTAGTGCAAGGGTATTAGTGCTCTAGTGAACATTACAGTCTTAAGCTCCCATTCCCCAGCCCCTCACCACACACAATTAAAAGTTATGCGTTTACAGGAACAGATTTTACATGAAAAGGGTCTTTTCAGGTAAAAATATCACTCACAATATTTACATTCTATTTGCCTACAAAGCTGTGGTGCCAGTGAAGAAAAACCCGCCAAAAAAGAGACTTGGAACCAGTATGGGATTAGGTCTATTATAAAGTGCAGTGGGTTTGAGCTTGAATAAAATGACCTACAATTACAAAATAATAAATCTCACTAAATGTGCAAAAAAAGCATTTGATTCATTTTCACTTTGTTTGTTTGTTTATTTATTTATTTAACAGTTTTATATACCGCAGTTCAGGTAACAATGTTACTAATCACTTCGGTTCACATTCAACAGTTATAAGTGACAATATAAAGGATAGAACAGGGAGAGTGAAACTTGGGTAATAACTTGCAATGAACAGGGAGAGTACAATTTATATACAAATAGCTTAGAAGACAGAATGTGAAGTCACTGGAGCTGTCTTGGAGAGCAGCTTGTTTAATAGAACAGTCCACTCTAATAAATTAATAATTATGTATGAAAAGACTTCAGATCACCCATGCATAGGTCTCAGCCTTTAGTGGCCGACATATTCTGAATTACAGTATTCAGGGCTATTCCTTATAAAGCCTGCACTACCACAGGAAAATGTTATAACAGTGCCGAGGAAGTAATCTATACAGCAAATGCAGCTTGAACAACATTCTCAATATGTGGGAGTAATGATGACGTAGTGTCAAGTCTAACTCCCAAATTCCTTACACTCGTAGCTATTTATTTCATTTAGCAATTACCTTAGGGGCCAATGCAATACAGTGCACTCAGCATGCGCACTCTTTAACCCACGTCAGACGCGGGATAAATAGCACTAATCCACCCCCTAATGCAATAGGGGAATTAGCGCTTATTTAACGCACGTCTGACGCGGAGTGAATGAGAGAGCGCTCATCACAATGCAATGCAGAAAGATAAATGTGCGTCTCAGACACACATGTATCACTCAGATATAAACGCCTGCCTGGCGCAAGCATTAACAGCTGAGCACACTGAAAAGAAGTACAGAAAAGCATGTTTTTAAAGTAAAACAAAATAAAATAACTCGGCAGACCACTGTGGAACCGCAGGGCCTCAACGAGAAAATAGAGTGGTATACTCTTATTTAGCCTTTGCCTATATTGATTGCCTTTCTTTGTGTCCCCCCCTCCCCCCTTTAGAAATGGCGGACAGTGACGACATTATCCATATAAGGATAGGTTTGGGTATATTCCCGGCAAACTGTTTCCAAGATGGCTCCCTCCTACGTCATTTCCCTTTTATGGACAGTCGCGCTATGGGGATTCCCCCATTTAAAAATTCTTTCAATATGGCTGCCGATGTCGTCAAATCCCTTTCATCATCCATACAAGGATAGGTTGGGGTATATTTTCGGTCAACTGTTTTCAAGAGGCCTCTTCTTACGTCATTTCCCTTTCATGGATAGTCGCGTTAGGGGGAATCCCTTAATTTAAATTTTTTCAAAATGGCTGCCGATATCGTCACTTCCCTTTTATGGACAGCCCTTGTTCCAAATGGCCTCGACTGTGACGTATGTGCCCTTATTTGGACACACACCCATACCTTTGGCGCCTTTTTTGTCTTTAAAGGTTAGCGTTCAGACGTCTCTCGCTGCCGATAGTATACACACGGTCCAGCGAGCGACTCCAGCATCGCGACGAGGTAATATATATGTGCAAGGTTTCCCGGTTCAAAACACCTAACGTAAGGTTTCAGTACTTGATTATGCATTGTTTTTACCTGCAGATCATATAGGAGACGCCTTCGGGCGCGACAAACTGAGTCAACGCTTCACATATAGTAAGTGTTCTTTCCATTGTCACTGCCATCTTCTCCTTGCGGTGGGTTTTTCATCATGCACTTGTTCTCTTGTATCTATTTTATTCTTAACAGTGGCAAGCATCTCCGGTCTGTGACAAAAGCAGGTAACAGTGGCACCCGACCCCCTGAGGAAGGAGGTTTCCTCCGAAACACGGCGTGTCGGATTAAAGTCGGTTTCTTCCACTTTTACCATCAACTTCAGTAGCATTTGGACCTCGATGCCGGAGATTAAAATTCGCAAGTTAGTACAATATCATAGTACAATTGACTCTAAGTGCATATTAGGGCAGCTATACTTATATGGCGCCCTCTCAAATGTGCTCATCGAGACCGATGATTACAAATAAAGACAAGCTTACGCCATTATAAGCTCTCATTAGCCTAACTTTGGGCATTTAATATATGAGGTCTCCATGAGCTTCCCACCGCTCTTCTATTTCAGGAATCATTTATAAATTGTTGATGTCATTTATTTCCTGATATTTGTGGATCCATTCATATTTGCCATTTTTATTACTGGCAGACAGGCAGGTCATGAAACCGAGGCCGAGTTTACCGGCGTCAGTCTTCATAACCGGCAGCTGCGGCGGGGTCACGTTAGGAAGGAGGTGCTGAGGTCGCGGACCGATAAACTCTGCGGCCATTTTTATTACTGGCAGACAGGCAGGTCATGAAAACCGAGGCCGAGTTTAACCGGCGTCAGTCTTCATAACCGGCAAGCTGCGGCGGGTCACGTTAGGAAGGAGGTGCTGAGGTCGCGGACCGATAAACTCTGCGGCATTTTATTACTGGCAGACAGGCAGGTCATGAAACCAAGGCCGAGTTACCGGCGTCAGTCTTCATAACCGGCAGCCGCAGCGGGTCACGTTAGGAAGGAGGGTGCTGAGGTCGCGGACCGATAAACTCTGCGGCCATTTTATTACTGGCAGACAGGCAGGTCATGAAACCGAGGCCGAGTTTACCGGCGTCAGTCTTCATAACCGGCAGCCGCGGCGGGTCACGTTAGGAAGGAGGTGCTGAGGTCGCGCAAGCCAACCCTAGCGCGACCCCCTAATTTCCATATTGCAGGGCACCCCCTTGCAGAGGCGCCATGCGTGCATTAAAAAAGCGGACGCTGAAGTCAGTGCCCGCTTCAGCGCACATAATTGCATCGGCCCCTACTGTTAAAAAAAACACCCAAGGCTATAGGAATCTGCAGGACCTCACATAATCCAAAATATCTGTCTTTTTTATCCTCAGTCTGAAAACAGCACTGCTTCAAAGTGCTGATTACATGTACAACTCGCTGTAATGTTTCCCCATGTATATCATCCCATACAGTTTATAATCAAGATTCACGTCGGCTAGCAGTCTACAAAGTGAGGCTGATAATGGTCCTCCTGCTGACAAAAGAAACAGTTCTCCCAGACACTGGGTCAGATTCCTAGCTCTTCCAGTCTCATTAGAAATATCTCATGATTCAGTGTGTTTGAAGACTGCAGTGATGTCATCAAAACCCTTCCAGATGACACAAAAATATTTGAAGTATTTAAACTGAAGCAGACACCAAGGAGCTGCAAAAGGACCTTGCAACAACTGGGGAACTGTGCACCTAAATGCAGATGAAATTTAATATGGACAAGGGCAAGGTAATGCATGTAAGGAAAAGTAATCCAAACTTCAGGTACACAATGTGTGCTTCCATATTAAGAGAAACCAAGAAAAGGATCTTGGAGTCCTTCTGGATAACACTTTGAAATCCTCCACTCATTATTCGGCAAAATAGAAAATAGAATGTTAGGCGTTATTTATTTATTTATTTATTTGGGGCTTTTTTTTTATACAGACATTCATGATACAGATCATATCATATCGAAAACAAAAAACAGAGAATATCCTAATGCCTCTGTAATGATTTATGATGCGTGAGTACTGAGTGCAGTTCGGATCATCCCATCTCAACAAACATATAGGGGAAACTAAAATAGAAGCCATGGCAGAAAAGGACCCTAAGGCCCATCCAGCCTGCCCTGCAAGCTCCCATATCACCGGTTTCCCATACTTATCAGTTTCTCGGTCCGCCAAGGTCAGGGCTCTTGTTGGTACTGTTTGAGTCCAGTTTCCTTCCCCTCCTGCCGTTGAAGCAGAGAGCGGCCGTGCCGGGGGATCGCGCGCCAGCAGCCGGCTGGCGCGTGCAAGTTATGCCTGCCTATATAACAAAATAAAGGTAGGGGGGATTTAGGGAGGGGAAGGTGGGCAGGGAAGAAGGAAAGTTCCCTCCGAGGCCGCTCTGATTTCGGAGCGGCCTCGGAGGGAACGGGGAAAGCCATCGGGGCTCCCCTAGGGCTCGGCGCGTACACCCCCTTGTGTGCGCCGACCCCGGATTTTATAACTTGCGTGTGGCTGAGCGCTCATGTTATAAAATCGGGCGTACATTTGTGCACGCCTGGTAGCACACACAAATGACTCTCGCTCTCGCAGGGTTTAAAATCCGGCCCTAAGGTTCTTAAGTTTGGAGAAGAGGCAACTAGAAGGGGAAAGGAAAGTTATAAAATCATGAGTAGGGGGAGCAGGTAAACAGGGAACAGTTATTTATCCTCTCAAATATTATGAAAACTAGAAGACACGCCATGAAGATAACAGGTAGCACATTTAAAACAAATTATAGAAAGTATTTTTAAATTGATCATTGGAATTTGTTACCAGAGGATACAGTCAAGGCATCTAGCACAGCAGGGTCTAAAAGATGTTTGGACAAGTTCCTGGATGCAAAGTCAATAAATGTGGGAAAGCCATTACTTATCCCTGGGAGAGAAAAAAAGGACTGGACCTGTTCTTTGGGATCTGCTGCGTCCTTGTGACCTGGATTGGCTGCTGTCAGAAACAGGATCCTGGGCTCAAAGGACCCCTATAGCACAGTTTATATTCTTATGAGATGGATACTGATAAGCAAAGAGCGGCACAGATTTATAGAATTCAGTTTATTAACTTGATGAATCACTTTTCCTATAAAAAGAAAGCAGTTTATAGCAGAAATATAAAATAAAACAACAAATAGTATAAAACCATACAATAAAAGCATCTTGACAATTAAACAGAAAGGGGAAATAAAGAGAAGGATGCAGACAAGCAGATGGACAGTGGGAAGGCGAATCAAATCTGAATATCCCCCAAAACGAAAAATAAAGCCGAGAAAAATGACCCTGCTTGAAAGGGCAATCAAAGACAATGAAACACCCCTTGAGAACCCCATAACAATACAGGAAAGCAAGGAATGCCCACAGACACTGAAAGCCAGCAAAGCTGATATTCTGAGCACAGCCAGGTACACATGCAGGAAGCGTCAGTAAAACTATTTAATTGGATTCTGTTTATTTATTTCATGTATGTTCCGCATTGCCACATTGCAATAATTAACCCCTCTGACCACAATCTATAAACACGGAGATACCACTATAACTACAGAGGGATCTGTGTCAACAGTAAAATTAGCAAACTGCTCTGTAATTGTAATGAACCGCAAAAGCCTGCACAGAAGTTAGACTGTGTTCCTTTCCAAACACAGAATCACCGACTACATCTGAGTTTCTGCTTTATTGACATTACAAAAGGCTTCCACTTTATCTAGCACCTTGACCTCACCTTTAAAGTGGAATAGGGAACATTAAATCCATATATTGTACGCATTAAGGATGTGCATTCATTTCTTCTGACGCAGGTCCCTCACAGACTTCATAACGCAGGTGGGAAAGCGGAGGAGTATGCGTGTATCTCATTATTAAACTGCATGCATGCTATTTTCGCGTGTGTACAATCTTAGCATGACAGATATGGAGAGTGGGAGATTTTTTAAAATCCTTATTAGTTTTAATTATTGGGTGTTATTTGATGTGTCTGCTGTTTTTAAATATTTTATCGATGTTTAGGAAATTTTAAAATTATATATTGGGGGGGTGGGGGTTGTGCCAGATACTCTAGGCATACCCCTGGTCAGCGTAGTTATTTTAGGCCTACCTGATGGATGCGGCATCAGCTCTACATTGACTGGGCTACTTTACAAATCGCCAAATGGAGCCCTCAATGCCATGAAAAACATCTAGCACAAGTCTCGCCTGTTGCACGTTGACCTCAGAGCTACCAGACACAGGTGCCACCACAGTAATCTGAGTATGCTGACGTCTTTAGTAAGCACAGGCGGAGGTCCTACCACGATTCCAGGGAACGTTCCTCCCAGGGGTAGGGTCTATGCTTTCTTTGCACCTGAGACCAAGGCTATGTCCAACTAAAAGAAAACCTGGAGAGAGGGTTCATTCATCCTTCTTCATTGCCAGCCAGAACCAGCTTCTTTTTTGTGGGAGAAAAGGATGGTTCCTTACCCCTTGCATAGACTACTGAGGGCTCAGTGCAATTACCAAAAAGAACAGATACCTCCTCCCACTGATCACAGAAGCCTTTAACCACCTCAGAGGGGCACAGATATTTACCAAGCTTGACCTGTGGGGATATAGTTGCGATGGAGAAGGTACAGAGAAGGGCAACCAAAATGATAAAGGGGATGGAACAGCTTTCCTATGAGGAAAGGCTGAAGAGGTTAGGGCTGTTCAGCTTGGAGAAGAGACGACTGAGGGGGGATATGATAGAGGTGTTTAAGATCATGAGAGGTCTTGAATGAGTAGATGTGACTCGGTTATTTACACTTTCGAATAATAGAAGGACTAGGGGGCACTCCATGAAGTTAGCAAGTAGCACATTTAAGACTAATAGAAGAAAATTCACTCAGTGCACAATTAAGCTCTGGAATTTGTTGCCAGAGGATGTGGTTAGTGCAGTTAGTGTAGCTGGGTATAAAAAAGGTTTGGATAAGTTCTTGAAGTTCATTAACTGCTATTAATCAAGTTGACTTAGGGCCAGATTTTGGTAGCTACGCCCAAATTTATAACATGCACGTGCCAAGCCCTAGGGGAGCTCCGATGGCTTTCCCCGTTCCCTCCGACTCCCCACCTTCCCCTCCCTTCCCCTATCTAAATCCCCCCTACCTTTATTTTATTAGGCGAGGGTTTCGTGCGCCGGCCCGCGATCCCGGGCACAGCAGCAAATGCTCGCTGCACCTGGAGGCTCTGGGCATGCCCCCTCCCCCGGACCACCCCGCCCACACCCTGACCCTTTTTTCGAGCCCTGGGACATACGTGCGTCCTGGGGCTTTACACGCACTGCCAGGCCTTTTGAAAATAGGCCCGGCACGCATGAGCTTTGAAAATCTGCCCCTTAGGGAATGGCCAGGGCTATTAACTGCATCAGCAGCATGGGATCTTCTTAGTGTTTGGGTAATTGCCAGGTTCTTGTGGCCTGGTTTGGCCTCTGTTGGAAACAGGATGCTGGGCTTGATGGACCCTTGGTCTGACCCAGCATGGCAACTTCTTATGTTCTTACTAGGCCCATGATTTTCCAGAAAAGGCTAAAAAATCTCCAACACAAATTCCAATTCTTCCTAAATAAAGAAGAAGTTGAGCATCTCCTGGCGTAGACTATAAATTCCTTAGCTTGAGACTAAATGCATCTGGGAGTTTTAAACTGGCTATAACGAAACAAGAAAAAACTTTAATAGTTCTATAAGCAAGAAAGAAACCTTTGGATCAGTTCAAGCCCTCAGTATAACAACATTTGTTTTGGAGTGAGGTCTGGGGTCTATCATTAGCTCCAAACTATACAGAATGGGACAGAACTCCAACAGAAATCCCACAGCTCCACTCCATGCGCACAGAAACCCCTAGTAATGGGTGTGGGACTTGCCCTTAGAATATTCAAATTCTGATTTCATCTCATTAATAGAAACAACAAACTCCCTCCTCAAGCAGGCTCTCTGTGAAGTAACAAAAAGCTCTGGTAAACTACACTCAGCACCTATATGCCATACCAATCCACCACCTATATGCCATATCAATCTATCACCTATATACCATACCAATCCATCACCTATATGCCATACTAATCTATCACCCATATACCATACCAATCCATCACCTATATGCCATACCAATCCATCACCTATATGCCATACTAATCTATCACCTATATACCATACCAATCCATCACCTATATGCCATACCAATCCATCACCTATATACCATACCAATCCATCACCTATATGCCATAGCAATCCATCATCATCCATTATTATACCATAATAAACTATATGCCATACCAATCCATCACCTATATACCATACCAATCCATCACCTATATGCCATAGCAATCCATCATCATCCATTGTTAAATGTAAACCGCGGTGATGTATATCTTTACGTACTGCGGTATATAAAAACCCTTAAATAAATAAATAAATAAATAAATCTATATGCCATACCAATCCAGCACCTATATGCCATACCAATCTATCACCTATATGCCATACCAATTCATCACCTATATGCCATACCAATCCATCACCTATATGCCATACCAATCCAGCACTTACAAGCTGGCAAATGAAAAGATGCAAATATTGCATTGTGCCCTCGACCACCAATACACTTCCTATTGGGAGGAGCAAACTGGAAAACAGAACAAGCTGGTCTGCTACAGAAAATCTAGGCAGACCTTCACCAAATACAGGATAAGAGATCACAAACTAGAAGAGAAAAATTAAACTGAGATCCTAAGAAGACAGGCTCTGTACCTAATGCAAGACTGGAGAAATAGAAACAGAAATGCATTTCCTCATGTAGTACAAAATATAAAGTGATCAGTGCATAAGGAAGAAATGCAGGGGATGCTTCTCTAGTGGTAATAAGAGATTTAAATGTGAGCTAAAAGCATGGCCATTAAAAAATGTATATATAACTTAAAACCATCTGAATGCAAGAGGTTAGAGATATTAATGTGAAGCAGGAGAGAATGCAGGAATCTCAATGCAATGTACTAATCATTACCTGATAGTTGTTATATTACTTGCCTGTACTATTTGCCTTATGTCAAATAGTACAAATTATGTCAAATAGTACAAATTTGCCTTATGTCAAATCCTACTCAAAACAATCAGCCCTCAACCATGCCTTTTGTACATAGCATTTAATTTGTATATTGTTTAAACCGTTACTATTCTATCCTCTCTCTTCCTCCTTCTCCCAGTTCTGCCATCCCTGTTAAATGTAACTGCACCTTCTGTCACCACAGTTCCAGTTTGATGTATATACTGCACTCCTGTTTTATGTAAACCAGCAAGATATGTTTTCATGATTGCCGGTATATAAAAACCTTAAATAAATAAAAAAATAAAATGTCACATATCTTTAGTAAGCAGTTTTAATATGTTTTGGAATATTTAATTTGATAGATGTTAATTTCTGTTTATGAATGCTCCCTCTGTAAATCGTTGTTATCTGGATATGGTGCGACAGTAATAAAATGTCTAAATAAATTAATCAATAAATAATAAACTCTAGGACGAGTAGTAGTGGGCATTGGGGTTGTTTCCTCTGATGATGAATGAAAAAGTTGTTCTCTGCTTTATGATGCACACTGTCGTTCTGTGATAACAGTGCAACTCTGTATTTTTTTAATGCACTTTCTAAAACAGAAAGTTTAAATAAAAAAGAAGAGATCAGCAATGTACATTTCCCAAAGGTTACAGAAAAGGAAGGAGGAGAAACAGAAGCTGTATCAGGAAAATCTGTGGGCTACTGCCGCCAGGCAGAGACGAAACCTGACCCAGGTCCCTGGCGCTCCGGGACCTTTACTTCACTTATTACTCTTACGCCTTTATTTCAATCATTCTGCATATTAATTTGGCAACACAACTGCCCTAAGAATAGAATTATCTGAATCTCATCAGATGTCACTTTATGTATTTATATATCGAGGGTCCATCCTGTATCGGAACAAAGAGCAAATTTTTGCATTTTTCGAGTAAAAAGCTGGAAAGTGACTTCCAGGACAAGAGCCAAGCTTGGTCTAAATGTGTTTTGGGATTTTCCTGGTGCATTAACACTGCGGCAGCCGGAGAGAATTTCCCTTTTCAAGCAGGCCAGACTGCACTGGAAGTTCCCCGTCTGTCCCCTTCCACTCTTGGCACTGCCCAGGTGTGAGTGAGGCCTGGAGCTGACGCCGAGTCTCCGCCAGGGGATGGGAGGATTCCTGAGTGAAAAGAAAGCCTTGGAATGTGCAGAATCTGCCAAGGCTTTGCAGCTGAGTCATGCAGGGCACTCGTGAATGCTCCCTGACATTAATCACAGCCCTCTTAATGCTGAGCGGAGCTCTCACTTTCCCCTCAGATGAATGGGACTGGACACTGCCGTGACCTATGGACAAGAAACAGCTCTCTGCCTCCAGAGCAGTAAAAGCTGTACCCATGGGGACTGTCTGCTCTTTAGCGTGGAAGATCCGGCATGCAAGTTCTTACAAGATGTGGGGGATCCTTTATTTATTCACCTTCTCCAAACTAGTCTCAAATTTATAATTAAATTCCAACACAGTTAGTGCTAGGGTTAGTAGCAGATGTAATTGTGTGTGGGTAGGGGTAGAGGCCAGGGTTAGGGAAAGGCGGGTGATTCCATTAGGCAAACTAGGCGGTGGCCAAGAGTGTGGCAAATTGTTGCCAGCGCAAGGCATAGAAGAGTGCTATTTATTTATTTACTTATAAAATGTTTCTATACCGTCGTTTACAGGGTTTACATAGATACATAAAAAAATATACACACAAAATACAAGAAATATTAGGTTAATACACTATTAACAATCTAAAAATACATTAAAGGAAATTAAAGGTAAGCTTGCTATTTCACCTGCTCAATCTCATCATAGGCTCTGCAAAACAACCAAGTTTTTAATTCTCTTTTAAAGCTTTCTGGTTCTGCTGCAATCTTAAGTCTTCTGGTAATGCGTTCCAAATTTCTGGTCCAGCAAGAGAGATGGCCCTGTTTCTAACCTGGGTTAGATGTGCTGATTTTACTGTCGGTATATTTATTTATTCACTTTTTTATACAAAGCATATCATATCGGTGTACATGGTAAAAACATTCAAATCCAAGATAAAGCAATATAATATAACATTTCTAAAAACCTATAAATACAAATACAAATAAATAATCAATAAAATCCTAAAAAATTATCAATATATTGCTACAATCAATTTCCTATTGACAACTAAAACTAGGCGGAAAGAGAGGGAAAGGGCAATGCCCTGAATTGCTCAAACAGCCAGGTTTTCAGTTGTTTTTTTTAAGTATTAGGCTGTGATTCCTGTCTTAACTCTGTTGGTACGCTCTGTGATTCCTGCCAAGCGTAAGTTGCGCTGAGGTGTACGGATGTGTAGAACTGAATGTAAATGTGCCAGTCTGGGTGATGGTATAGATAATAACGCGTCTCCTGCCAAGCGTAAGTTGCGCTGAGGTGTACGGATGTGTAGAACTGAATTTAAATGTGCCAGTCTGGGTGATGGTATAGATAATAACGCGTCTCCTGCCAAGCGTAAGTTGCGCTGAGGTGTACGGATGTGTAGAACTGAATGTAAATGTGCCAGTCTGGGTGATGGTATAGATAATAACGCGATTCCTGCCAAGCGTAAGTTGCGCTGAGGTGTACGGATGTGTAGAACTGAATGTAAATGTGCCAGTCTGGATGATGGTATAGATAATAACGCGATTCCTGCCAAGCGTAAGTTGCGCTGAGGTGTACGGATGTGAAGAACTGAATGTAAATGTGCCAGTCTGGGTGATGGTATAGATAATAACGCGATTCCTGCCAAGCGTAAGTTGCGCTGAGGTGTACGGATGTGTAGAACTGAATGTAAATGTGCCAGTCTGGGTGATGGTATAGATAATAACGCGATTCCTGCCAAGCGTAAGTTGCGCTGAGGTGTACGGATGTGTAGAACTGAATGTAAATGTGCCAGTCTGGGTGATGGTATAGATAATAACGCGATTCCTGCCAAGCGTAAGTTGCGCTGAGGTGTACGGATGTGTAGAACTGAATGTAAATGTGCCAGTCTGGGTGATGGTATAGATAATAACGCGATTCCTGCCAAGCGTAAGTTGCGCTGTGGTGTACGGATGTGTAGAACTGAATGTAAATGTGCCAGTCTGGGTGATGGTATAGATAATAACGCGATTCCTGCCAAGCGTAAGTTGCACTGTGGTGTACGGATGTGTAGAACTGAATGTAAATGTGCCAGTCTGGGTGATGGTATAGATAATAACGCGATTCCTGCCAAGCGTAAGTTGCGCTGAGGTGTACGGATGTGTAGAACTGAATGTAAATGTGCCAGTCTGGGTGATGGTATAGATAATAACGCGATTCCTGCCAAGCGTAAGTTGCACTGTGGTGTACGGATGTGTAGAACTGAATGTAAATGTGCCAGTCTGGGTGATGGTATAGATAATAACGCGTCTCCTGCCAAGCGTAAGTTGCGCTGAGGTGTACGGATCTGGAGAACTTAATTTAACCATTCTATTTTTTCTCCGTACAAAGATTTGTGAATGTTGGATAAACATTTAAACTGGATTCTGTAGAAGATTGGGAGCCAATGAAGCTCTTTTAGAGTGGGCGAGATATGATCTTGTTTCTTACTTCCGGTTAAAAGGCGAGCAGCAGCATTTTGCCGAAGCTGCAAAGGATGGATTGTAGAGATGGGGAAGCCCAATAATAGGGCGTTACCTAATCTATTTTTGAAAATAACAGGGCTTAAAAAACAGTCCTGAAATTGTTCCTATATAATAAAGGCTTTAAACTTTTAAAAAATTTGTTATTTATGGAATCTATCCTTTACAGTTTTGCTTATAAACTTCTTAAAATTAAATTCTGTATCTAAAACAAAGCCCAAATCTCTAACGTCGTATGAAATATTTTGAGAAGAATTCAATATTTTTGTTTCCGCAGTAATTTTTTCACTCAAATTGGAAATTACTAAAATTTCCGTTTTAGATTGGTTCAGTGATAAAAACATGTGATTCAGCAATTGCTGATAGATTTAAAATAAACTTCCCACGTTTTTAAAGTAGACTTAAATGAGGTTTCTATTGGTAATAAAATGTATACATCATCTGTGTATAGGAAGTGTACAAGAGAGAGGCCTGCAAGGAACTTACAGAGAGGGCCATATAAATATTAAAGAGTAGATGACAATGATGACTCTTGAGCCACTCCAGAATTAAGAGGGACTACGTCTGATTCTGTACAAGTCAATCTAACTTTGTAAGACCTATTTGACAAATAGGATCTGAACCAATTCAGAACAGTGTCAGGTATAGAGAGAAGACCCTTGTTGCTGGATCTAAGGTTTCTTTGTGGGGTATGTAATCTTATAGCTGCATTAAACCATTCTGTTCCTTCCCCATAAATCGTTCTGTGTATCAATCAAAGAGCTTTGTATTCTATGCGATATTTTATTGGGAGCCAGTGTAATGAAATGAAGAATGGTGTGATATGATCATATTTTTTGTGATGGTTAGTATCCGTGCTGCGGTATTTTGGAGTACTTGTAACGGCCAAATTGTCGCGTGTGGAAGTCCTAAAAGACGTGCATTGCAGTAGTCCAAGCTAGAAAACAAATTCCAGAGCTTTATTGTGCGTTGAGTGAAAAAGAATTTTCTCCGATTAGTTTTAAATGTGCCCCATGCTAACTTCATGGAGTGCCCCCTAGTCTATTATCCGAAAGAGTAAATAACCGATTCACACCTACCTGTTCAAGACCTCTCATGATCTTAAAGACCTCTATCATATCCCCCCTCAGTCGTCTCTTCTCCAGGCTGAACAGCCCTAACCTCTTCAGCCTTTCCTCATAGGGGAGCTGTTCCATTCCCTTTATCATTTTGGTAGCCCTTCTCTGTACCTTCTCCATCGCAATTATATCTTTTTTGAGATGCGGCGACCAGAATTGTACACAGTATTCAAGGTGCGGTCTCACCATGGAGCGATATAGAGGCATTATGATATTTTTCGTTTTATTCATCATTCCTTTTCTAATAATTCCTAACATTGTTTGCTTTTTTGACTGCCGCAGCACACTGCACCGACGATTTCAATGTGTTATCCACTATGACACCTAGATCTCTTTCTTGGGTTGTAGCACCTAATATGGAACCCAACATTGTGTAATTATAGCATGGGTTATTTTTCCCTATATGCATCACCTTGCACTTATCCACATTAAATTTCATCTGCCATTTGGATGCCCAATTTTCCAGTCTCACAAGGTCTTCCTGCAATTTATCACAATCTGCTTGTGATTTAACTACTCTGAACAATTTTGTGTCATCTGCAAATTTGATTATCTCACTCGTCGTATTTCTTTCCAGATCATTTATAAGTATACTGAAAAGTAAGGGTCCCAATACAGATTTTATTTATTTATTTAAGATTTTTATATACCGGCATTCGTGATACAATCACATCATGCCGGTTTACATAAAACAAGGGGTGTACAATGAACAATTGAGTAACATTAATAGTGTAGAAGTAGGCAGTTACAAATAACAGGGGAAATAAAACTGGAAGAGAAGAAAAAAAGGATAGGATAACATTAAATAACAATAAAGAAATTTACATTAGCTAAACATTAGCTATAGATATTTACATGATGAAGGGGTAGAGCTGGCTGTATGATGTATAGTTGGTGGTATGAGAATTAGATGATGTCCGGGAATGCTTGTTTAAACAGCCAGGTCTTAAGTCTTTTCCTGAAGGTTGGGAGGCTGGGTTCTTGTCTGAGGTCCGGAGGGATGGAGTTCCATAAAGGGGGGCCGGCTGTTGAGAATGCCTGATCTCTTAAGGTGATGTGTCTAGTAGTTTTGGCAGTGGGTACTTGAAGAGATCCTCTGAGTGCGTCTCTAGTTGGTCTGGTGGAGTTATATATTTGGAGAGGGATTTGTAAGTCGAGTGGGATGTGTTGATGGATGGTTTTGTATATTATAGAAAGAGATTTGTAAAGGATTCTGAAATGAATTGGCAACCAATGGAGATCTTTAAGGATGGGAGTAATATGGTCCCTTCTCCTGGAGTTTGTTAGTAGTCGTGCAGTAGCATTTTGAATCATCTGAAGAGGTTTAGTGTAGGAGGAAGGGAGGCCCAGAAGGATAGAGTTACAGTAATCGATCTTAGAAAAAATGATAGCTTGTAGAATAGTTCTGAAATCCTGGAAGTGGAAGAACGGTCTGATTCTTTTCAGTACTTGGAGTTTATGAAAACAATCTTTGGTGGTTCTG
>NC_042626.1:571117-736246 GCF_901001135.1 Rhinatrema bivittatum
CTAAGAGTGTGAAAACGCCCTTCCTTAGGATGCTCCGGCATCACTTTTCCAGTAAACTGACAAAACTCAAGGCTCAGGAATGCAGACAGAAGGCCAGTTTTAAAACTCTACTCTGCTAGGGGAAACCTTTCATTAACTACGCTGGTAACACTATACATCTGGATTTTCACTTTAAATTCTTGTACCCCTTGGGCCTTGTTTATATCTCCATGGTCTCAGTCTGTTCTCACATGTCCATCCTGTCTGATGCTCAGGTAAAACAAAAGGTAGAGAGCTGATTTTAGAAATAGGGCTTGGCAGCTTGCAGAAATGGCTGTGCATGGATTTTTACCTGGGCCAGGGTCTGCTCAGAGTCTCTGGACCTGTGGCCTCTGGCTGCATGGCTCCATGTCCACATTAACAGCTCTGGGTACAAAAACCAGGGTGGGAGCCCTGGGTGAGTGGGGAGAGGAAGAAGAAGAGATCTCGTAATCTTCCCTCACACAAACTCTGCCTACAAGCTGTCTGACGGGGAGAAAGAGTGTATATGTGAACCAAGAGCAGGGTTGGAGGGAAGAGTGACCCTAAAGTAGGGTTGGTGGGAGAAGAATGTGTATATGTGACCTCTGAATGGAGCTGGAGGATGAATGGAGTGTGGGTGGGGGGTGAGGATGGAGAGCAGAAAAGCATCTGTGGTGTGCGGCTCCAGAGCAGGTTTGGGAGAGAGAGAGAGCGTGTGTGTGTGTGTGTAGTGTTGAAGGAGAGAAGAGAGAGAGAGAGTGTGTGTGTGTGTGTGTGTGTAGTGTTGAAGGAGAGAAGAGAGAGAGAGTGTGTGTGTGTAGTGTTGAAGGGGAGAAGAGAAAGAGTGTGTGTGTGTGTAGTGTTGAAGGGGAGAAGAGAAAGAGTGTGTGTGTGTGTGTGTGTGTAGTGTTGAAGGGGAGAAGAGAGAGAGAGTGTGTGTGTGTAGTGTTGAAGGGGAGAAGAGAGAGAGAGAGAGAGTGTGTGTGTGTAGTGTTGAAGGGGAGAAGAGAAAGAGTGTGTGTGTGGGTAGTGTTGAAGGGGAGAAGAGAAAGAGTGTGTGTGTGTGTGTGTAGTGTTGAAGGGGAGAAGAGAGAGAGAGTATGTGTGTGTGTGTGTAGTGTTGAAGGGGAGAAGAGAGAGAGAGTATGTGTGTGTGTGTGTGTGTGTGTGTGTAGTGTTGAAGGAGAGAAGAGAGTGTGTGTGTGTGTGTGTGTGTGTGTGTGTAGGGATAGAGTTGAGGGGGAAGGAGTGAGACTGGTGGGGGAGTAGATGATGTTTCTGATGTCAGAGTGGAGTTCCAGTATTAGGTTGTGACACTATCAGTTCAAACTGGTAATCCAAGGTGTGGGACTCAATGTGACAACACGGTCCTCAGCAGCACTGGTACATCCCCAGCCTCCCACACTGGTAACACAAAGTGTGGGTTCAGTGTGACAGCACGATCCTCAGCAGCACTGGTACATCCCCAGCCTCCCACACTGGTAACACAAAGTGCAGGTTCAGTGTGACAGCACGATCCTCAGCAGCACCGGTACATCCCCAGCCTCCCACACTGGTAACACAAAGTGCAGGTTCAGTGTGACAGCACGATCCTCAGCAGCACTGGTACACCCCCAGCCTCTCACACTGGTAAAACAAAGTGCGGGTTCAGTGTGACAGCACGATCCTCAGCAGCACTGGTACATCCCCGATTTCTCACACTGGTAAGACAAAGTGGGGGTTCAGTGTGACAGCACGATCCTCAGCAGCACTGGTACACCCTCAGCCTCTCACACTGGTAACACAAAGTGCAGGTTCAGTGTGACAGCACGATCCTCAGCAGCACTGGTACACCCTCAGCCTCTCACACTGGTAACACAAAGTGCAGGTTCAGTGTGACAGCACGATCCTCAGCAGCACTGGTACACCCCCAGCCTCTCACACTGGTAAGACAAAGTGCGGGTTCAGTGTGACAGCATGATCCTCAGCAGCACTGGTACACCCCCAGCCTCCCACACTGGTCAGACAAAGTGCAGGTTCAGTGTGACAGCATGATCCTCAGCAGCACCGGTACACCCCCAGCCTCTCACACTGGTAACACAAAGTGCAGGTTCAGTGTGACAGCACGATCCTCAGCAGCACTGGTACACCCCCAGCCTCCCACACTGGTAACACAAAGTGCAGGTTCAGTGTGACAGCACGATCCTCAGCAGCACTGGTACACCCCCAGCCTCTCACACTGGTAAGACAAAGTGCGGGTTCAGTGTGACAGCACAGTCCTCAGCAGCACTGGTACACCCCCAGCCTCTCACACTGGTAACACAAAGTGCGGGTTCATTGTGACAGCACGATCCTCAGCAGCACTGGTACACCCCCAGCCTCTCACACTGGTAACACAAAGTGCGGGTTCAGTGTGACAGCACGATCCTCAGCAGCACTGGTACACCCCCAGCCTCCCACACTGGTAACACAAAGTACGGGTTCAGTGTGACAACACGATCCTCAGCAGCACTGGTACACCCCCAGCCTCCCACACTGGTAACACAAAGTACGGGTTCAGTGTGACAGCACGATCCTCAGCAGCACTGGTACACCCCCAGCCTCCCACACTGGTAACACAAAGTGCGGGTTCAGTGTGACAGCACGATCCTCAGCAGCACTGGTACACCCCCAGCCTCCCACACTGGTAACACAAAGTACGGGTTCAGTGTGACAGCACGATCCTCAGCAGCCCTGGTACATCCCCGATTTCTCACAATGGTAACACAAAGTGCGGGTTCAGTGTGACAGCACGATCCTCAGCAGCACTGGTACACCCCCAGCCTCCCACACTGGTAACACAAAGTACGGGTTCAGTGTGACAGCACGATCCTCAGCAGCACTGGTACACCCTCAGCCTCTCACACTGGTAACACAAAGTGCAGGTTCAGTGTGACAGCACGATCCTCAGCAGCACTGGTACACCCTCAGCCTCTCACACTGGTAACACAAAGTGCAGGTTCAGTGTGACAGCACGATCCTCAGCAGCACTGGTACACCCCCAGCCTCTCACACTGGTAAGACAAAGTGCGGGTTCAGTGTGACAGCACAGTCCTCAGCAGCACTGGTACACCCCCAGCCTCTCACACTAGTAACACAAAGTGCAGGTTCAGTGTGACAGCACGATCCTCAGCAGCACTGGTACACCCCCAGCCTCCCACACTGGTAACACAAAGTGCAGGTTCAGTGTGACAGCACGATCCTCAGCAGCACTGGTACACCCCCAGCCTCTCACACTGGTAAGACAAAGTGCGGGTTCAGTGTGACAGCACAGTCCTCAGCAGCACTGGTACATCCCCGATTTCTCACAATGGTAACACAAAGTGCGGGTTCAGTGTGACAGCACGATCCTCAGCAGCACTGGTACACCCCCAGCCTCCCACACTGGTAACACAAAGTACGGGTTCAGTGTGACAGCACGATCCTCAGCAGCCCTGGTACACCCCCAGCCTCCCACACTGGTAACACAAAGTGTGGGTTCAATGTGACAGCACGATCCTCAGCAGCACTGGTACACCCCCAGCCTCCCACACTGGTAACACAAAGTGTGGGTTCAATGTGACAGCAGGTTCCTCAGGAGCCCTGGTACATCCCCTTTTGAAATTGTGGATAAAGTCTCACCCGTTACATTTCTTATTTGAATTAAGACAAATCCTGATGGTGAAGATGTCCTTCAATGGGTCCACATTAAGCAGCTCAGACCTTGTCATCCTCATAAATTTGTGGATCAAAATTCTGTGCCCAGTGACACTGACACTAACAATAAAGCAGCAGAGTAGTTCTCTACTGTTTTTCAGATGAAGAGCCAGTCCCTGAGGGTGATCATCCTAGTGCTGCTGGTCACAGGAGCAGAAGCTGCCAAGCTGGTTGAGCCTGGTCCTTCCTCCGGCAGCGTGCTGCAAGACACCTCTGGTTTCCTCATCACGCAGTCCCAGATTGTCACCCAGAAAGTATTTGTGTCACTGGACCCCCAACATGTGATCCAGAAACATTTTAACCTCACTAACAAGCATCACCTGAAATATGCTACCCAGAATGTCCAGAGCATTCTTAGCCAATTGGACAAAATTATGATCCAGCCTGTTAGAAAAGACTTAGACCATCCCAAAAGGTTTATTGAACTAATTGCTGGATCCATTATCTTTTCTGTCCAGGGTTCCCTCTTTGGTGCATCCATGTCCATTGTCAATGCAGTTTCTGTTAAGGAGTTGCAGGATGATATGAAAAGTATCTCTAAACAGATACGACACCAACAAGAAGAGGTAACTCCTCAAGGTAAAGCACTAAGTAACACTATCACCTCGGATAACCAACATTCTCAAGCAATTGAGTATAACCTAGAGGACATCGCCACCATTGAAACCATGATGAGTGAGGACCGTAATTTTATTCAGCGCATTCAAGCACTCACCAATGAATTGTTTAGAGAGCTGGACAACAGCATAAATAAGTTAATGAAAGGCCAGATTCCAACCTATTTAGTCTCTCCAAATGTCATTACAAATGCTTTCGCTAAGATTACCTGGAACAACATCGAGCCTATCCAGGTCCAGATTGCTTATCATAAGGGTAATGCTATACCTCTGGATGTGGACATTGAGAATATGGAGGTTGCATATGTTTTACATTTGCCTTTCCTTTTACCTGAGAATGTTTACCAATTGAAACAAATAATGAATGTAGGTACATGGACAAACAATGTATACCTGTGTGTGTAGACACCCCTGCCCTTCTAGCCTATCAGAGTAACAACCTACAGCAATATTTAGTTCCTAACTTAGGTCAGCAAACAAAGGACATACATTGGTTATGTCCCGGTAAGCCTTTCCTTAAGGATACTACAGAAGCTCTGCGTGGTTTGTCCTCAGGCAAAGTCCAAGAGAAATGTAAGATTACCGTGACAAAGTATGATGAATCTTCCAAAACCAAGGTTGCTGCTGTAAATAATGTTTGGTTGGTTAGCCCCCTCTGTAAGAGCTTGCTATTTCTAATAAGCACGATGTTACCAGTAAGGTTTCCTTACCCAGTAATGTTTCTTTAGTCACAGAACCTAAGAACTCAATAGTTACTGTGGGGGGGTCCTTGTACTTACCTAGAACCAGACCCAGTTCCCACAGAGGTAGAAATCTTAGATGTGTTTCAGGGTCATAAAATCAACTTTGATGAGAACCTGGTATATCTTTTAGGCTATAAAGACTCTCACACTGTGGAACTGTCTGTAGACCAAGACACAGCAGAAACTGCTGACTACAATTATGATTCCAGGGATGAAGACATTTTACAAACTGACTATATACTGTCTTATGTCTTACCTACCCTAGCCATGGTGATCATAGTCCACATCCTATTTTCAATCACTTTCTTTAAAAGAGTAAGGACCCTGATGAGACACACCCAGGAAAGGTCTCGCCATAAAGCAATGCCATAAAGCTATGCGCTTGCAAATCCTCCCATAGCTCCCATCTCTGGAACAGTATGAGGTACCAGATAATCAGTGATCTCAAAGGGGGATTGCACACACATACACCCTACCTCAAGTCTGAGATGATGTCCCTACCTCATGTTTCTACAGCATGCACCACGTGATAACTACATTATTTCCTTAGTTCTTATCATATATATATATATTTCCTGTTACTATTACCCATTTATTTTTCTTCATTCCACTTTTTGCCTTTCCTCATTATAACAATGATTTTATGAACTATTATTCAATCTACTACATTATTGCATTACTCCCATTCCATTATTACTATCATGATTCCTTGTAAGTACCATGACTATTAGTATTGTTGCATTATTCCTACCTCATGTTGATGATATCATCATTGGTGGTTGTACATGTCATACAGCTGAGGGCTGCATAGAGGCCAGTAGTTAGGCTTAAGTGAGATAAGCTCCATTGCTAGGTCATCCTGCTTAAGAAGGGGAAAATGTAGGATATATCATGTTTTACCACTATCAGGTCGATACTGTAAGACCTCGGGAGAGCGGACGAACGCCCGCTCTCCCGGCGTGCGCACCGGCCCTTCGCCGGTGCAGGCGATTCAGTATTTAAATGAGGCGACGCGGTGCAAATGAGGGAAAGGAGGCGCTAGGGACACTAGCGCGTCCCTAGCGCCTCCTTTTGGCCTGGAGCGGCGGCTGTCAGCGGATTTGACAGCCGACGCTCAATTTTGCCGGCGTCGGTTCTCGAGCCCGCTGACAGCCACGGGCTCGGAAACCGGACGCCGGCAAAATTGAGCGTCCGGTTTTCGGCCCGACAGCCGCGGGCCGAATTCAAATTTATTTTTTTTTTACTTTTTTTACCTTTGGGGGCCTCCGACTTAATATCGCTATGATATTAAGTCGGAGGGTGCACAGAAAAGCAGTTTTTACTGCTTTTCTGTGCACTTTCCTGGCGCCGGAAGAAATTAGCACCGACCTTTGGGTCGGCGCTAATTTCTTAGAGTAAAATCTGCGGCTTGGCTGCACATTTTACTTACTGAATCGCGCGTGCATACCTAATAGGGCCATCAACATGCATTTGCATGTTGAGGGCGCTATTAGGTGCCGCGGGTGGGCCGCGTGTTTTCCTCCCCTTACTGAATAAGGGGTAAGGGAAAACACGCGTCCAGAGCAGGCTGACAGTGCGCTCCGACGGAGCACACTTTACTGTATCGACCTGTGAATCACAAAATGAATCACAATAGCCAAAGAAGTGTACAGGCCAGTGTGCTGGCAGGTCCCAAATGCTGACATAGCAAGAGAAATAATTTACCCAGGTTAACTTTAAAACAACGTTGTCTCAATGGAAACAAGAGGCCTTGCCTTGATACACTGAAAGATATCTTATCAAGATGTACCTGTTTGCATGTTTCTGTGTCAATAGGAGCAAAGCAGACAGCGAGCAACAACTTAAGCTCATAAGCAAGAGTCATGGATGGGCCAAGCAGCCAGAGGTCACAAAAGCCCCCAGCCTTGGAAGAGAGAGAGGGGGCAGTTGGAGAAGGAGAAAAATGCTGACACTGGCAGATAGCTTGGCATACAGATGTGGCAGTTCTCCCCCCAAAGAAATGGGGAAGGGAGCAAGATCTGCAACGTGGAAGGACCCCTCCCAAAGTAATGGGGAAGAGGGACAAGACCTGTAATGTGGCAAAAGACCCTCCACCCACTACATGATTACGCATGAGCTTATGCATATTTAGCAGATGGAAAGTGTAAAACAGGGGGGCAAAAAAAAAAAAAAAGGAAGAGCACAAACCCTAAAAGTGAAGGACCCCCTGGGGAAGCGAACCCTGAGGGGAGCGAATCCGGAGCACATCCCTGAAAAGAAAGGGAACCTGAAGCAGACCAGCAGCCCTGCTATCGAGGAGGGAGAAGAATATGTGTGGCCAAGAGACCGGGGCAGGAAACTGGAGAGAGGAGACCCCTGCTCAGGTGTGGAGAATGACATGGAGTCTGAAACAGTGAGGGGCGAGAGCCAGCCCCCCAGACAGCCCGACAAGTACAAAAGCCAGAAGGTTGTCTCCTTCCCAGACACTGCTAGCTCTGCCTGTGCCAAACCCAGAAAGCTCATCTCCTCCTCCTCTGCTCACATTCTCCAGTCCTCCAGCCCGCATCTGCTTCAGAAGTAATCAGAAGGATATCACCTGAAGTGGTACCAGGGTAAGTAAGTTAGCAATAAGTATTAATAGATTAAGCAGGCTAAGGTTTATGGCATGTCTCTTACCACCCATGATACCGAACTTTCTTTAGGGAAAACTGGTGCTTAGTGGATGTTAGAGACAGAAATTGTTGTTATTTTCTAAATGCTGAACCTTGCCAAATCTGATAAATAAAAGTCTATTTCTGAGGAGAATACAGGTTGTCCTTTCCTGACTTAGGATGGCAAGTAAGGTGGGAAGGCAGCTGGCAGTGCCCTGTAGCAGACAGGTCTCTGTATCCCTAAACTTGCTCACAACTCAATGTGACAGCACTGGTGCATCCCCAGCCTCCCAGGTGTACAGAGGATGGAACCTGAGTGGGGGAAGTCAGGGGCAGTACACAGTGGGGTAGATTTTAAAAGAAGCGCGATCAGCCTACTTTTGCTTGCGCATCAGACTCAAGCAAAAGTACGCTGGATTTTAGTAGATACGCGCGGAGCCGCGCGTATCCACTAAAATCCTGGATCGGCGCGCGCAAGGCTATCGATTTTGTATAGCCTGCGCGCGCCGAGCCGCGCTGCCTCCCCCCGTTCCCTCCAAGGCCGCTCCGAAATCGGAGCGGCCTCGGAGGGAACTTTCCTTTGCCCTCCCCTCACCTTACCCTCCCTTCCCCTACCTAACCCACCCACCCGGCCCTGTCTACACCCCCCCCTTACCTTTGTCGGGGGATTTACGCCTCCCGGAGGGAGACGTAAATCCCCGCGCGCCAGCGGGCCTGCTGCGCGCCGGGCCGCGACCTGGGGGCGGGTACGGAGGGCGCGGCCACGCCCCCGGGCCGTAGCCACGCCCCGTACCCGCCCCCAAAACGCTGCCGACACGCCCCCGCAACGCCGCGCGCTCCGGCCCCGCCCCCCGACACGCCCCCCTCCGAGAACCCCGGGACGTACGCGAGTCCCGGGGCTCTGCGCGCGCCGGGAGGCCTATGTAAAATAGGCTTCCCGGCGCGCAGGGCCCTGCTCGCGTAAATCCGCCCGGTTTTGGGCGGATTTAGGCGAGCAGGGCTCTGAAAATCTACCCCAGTGTATTTAGGAGATACATTTTTACTGGATTGTGGTGAACTTTGTAGAATTATCCTCACCACTGTGGGTGACTTTATCTGGAAGGCAGTATATAAATAAATAGTATCCTGTCTTCATCAGGCAATGAAGTAAGAGCACATTTACTCTCTGTTAAAACAGTACAGAATCATCCAGGTCTTAGGTTTTATAGTAAAGTAAATTTCTAGTACTGCTGCATGTCTACATGAGCTCTATACCTTATAGAGTATTTACTGCTGGTAACCATCAGTACCTACTGCCCAGAGTGAGCAGTAACTGCAGGTAACAGTCCTGTCCAGGAGAACTGTCAATTGTGACATCTCAGTCCGGGTTTTTTGTCTTCTAATAGGGCCAGTGGAGGCTACCACGGGATTATCATTAGGCTCTCTAGTGAGGTCTCCCAAACACCCTCCTCACCCCAGTTCTGCTCTTGGATTGTCCTTACTAAAATCTCCAGCTCAAGTGACCCATCACCTTTCACAGAAAACCTGACATGTACTGTAAGAGAGCTTCACCTGTTCCCTGTGACAAAGAATTAGGTTAAAAACATGAGCACCTGTTTCCAGGCTAAGTGCTATACCATACCCTGTGGAAGGTCCCCGGTTCAATCCTTGGTGGGGTGAGAGTGTTCCTCAGAGTCAATCTGGGAGCATACAAGCGCGTAAGCCAAAAGAGAACCTGGCCCTGGATGCAACCTCAGGATCCTATAGACAGGGTGCTCACAGGCAGCCAGGGTGACGGGGTCCACTCCATCCCACCCTGTCAAAGTTATGAAATGGAGAAGAGAGGGAAGGGGAGTGCAAGGGACCTCCCAGCTGCTGATCCAGCAGCAAATCCTTAATTATTAACAGTAAATACATCACAATATAAATATTTCAGGTTCTGGAAATTATCACTAAAAAATAATACAAACTGGAAAATTTTAACAAACCTTTACTTTTCTTCTGAAGTAAAGTACATATTTCTAAATCTCTATTCTGGTAGCTGTGGTTCAAAGAACCACATATATTTAAATTAAAGAGAACTTTTTAGAAAAAATATTTCCAATCAAATTGTCGATCTTATTAGATAGCAAATACTGAATAGATACTATATTTTATCTCACTATCTTTATATTAACCAAAGCAACTATATGAACATGTTCATTGTCTCCTCACTTGTTCAGGACATAATGAGAGAGCACAATTTTTAAGAATATTACTATTTTAGTACCTTATTAAAATAATAAGCTATTTACCAGGAAGATTGATGTGAATTGTTATATTGTCCTAATATTTAGGTAAATTATCTTTGTAGGGGTCCTATTGCCCTCAGGAGAACTCATGGCCTGGCTGTCCTGTCCTCTTTTATACTCACAAGTTATCCAGCTGGATAAAAACGGCATTCTGGAAAAAGCTAACCCAACCTCATATCTGGTATGTGTGGCCAGATATCTTTAAAGACATCATGAAAAGAAAGCAAAACTTAAATAACTGGGCCAGTGAGCCATCCTCTCCCTCCCCCGCCTGTCAGGCTATGCCCACCTCATCCCCAAATCTTTAAAATGTCCCCGAGAACTCCCATCTTGCTAATTTTCAAACTCCAAAATCAGGCTGACCCCTTCCTTCCTTCCCATCCACCCCCCAAACCCCCCCTGCAATGATTTATAAGATCGCGGTGACCCCTTCCCTTGACCTTCCAGATCCCCCACCCCTGATACCTTATAGCTGTTTGCCAGGAGCAAGGGACCCTCTTCCCTCCCTCCAGCACCTCTGCACTGCTCTTAAAGAGTCTACGCTGGGAGCATAAGCTTACGTTAAACTCACGTTTCCAGCATTGCCTCTAAGAACATAAGAACATGCCATACTGGGTCAGACCAAGGGTCCATCAAGCCCAGCATCCTGTTTCCAACAGTGGCCAATCCAGGCCATAAGAACCTGGCAAGAACCCAAAAACTAAGTCTAGCACCATTAAAAGAAAGATCATACATACCTAACTGATCCAGAATATGTTACACACAGTAAGGCGTTTGACAAAGTTCCTCATGAGAGGCTTCTAGGAAAAGTAAAAAGTCATGGGATAGGTGGCGATGTCCTTTCGTGGATTGCAAACTGGCTAAAAGACAGGAAACAGAGAGTAGGATTAAATGGACAATTTTCTCAGTGGAAGGGAGTGGACAGTGGAGTGCCTCAGGGATCTGTATTGGGACCCTTACTGTTCAATATATTTATAAATGATCTGGAAAGAAATACGACAAGTGAGGTAATCAAATTTGCAGATGACACAAAATTGTTCAGAGTAGTTAAATCACAAGCAGATTGTGATAAATTGCAGGAAGACCTTGTGAGGCTGGAAAATTGGGCATCCAAATGGCAGATGAAATTTAATGTGGATAAGTGCAAGGTGATGCATATAGGGAAAAATAACCCATGCTATAATTACACGATGTTGGGTTCCATATTAGGAGCTACCACCCAGGAAAAAGATCTAGGCATCATAGTGGATAACACATTGAAATCGTCGGTTCAGTGTGCTGCGGCAGTCAAAAAAGCAAACAATGTTGGGAATTATTAGAAAGGGAATGATGAATAAAACGGAAAATGTCATAATGCCTCTGTATCGCTCCATGGTGAGACCGCACCTTGAATACTGTGTACAATTCTGGTCGCCGCATCTCAAAAAAGATGTAATTGCGATGGAGAAGGTACAGGGAAGGGCAACCAAAATGATAAAGGGGATGAAACAGCTCCCCTATGAGGAAAGACTGAAGACTCTCTTCACACGGTCAGCCACATACCAGGTATGATCAGTCTTTACTGACTATGCCTTACCCTGAAGCATATGTGTGGCAATGAGCGATGGCAGCTCTGATGCTTTCAAATAGAAGCTTGTCATTTGACCTCTGGTTAGCTTTTCTGAAGGATTCCATTTGTCTATATCTTAAGTTCACAAATTTCTGTTTAATTGGATTTTACTTCTACCCAGGAAGAACACAAGCACTGCAGGAGTCAAGATTAATTTGGGGGATATACCTGGACCCTTTCTAGTCCTTCAGTGCAGCCTTCAGCTTTAACCCTTACCTGTCTGGAATTCCCCAGCTACAGTTGGTGGCTATGGTTTTCCTTTCAGCCATGACTCATCCTGAGACCTATCAGGATGTGGCTTTTCTTGTTCACATTATTCAGGATGATGTCACCACAAGTTGCTGCAGCTGTTTTCATGGGTTACCACTTGTGCGTAATGCTGCCCTCCTACAGCTTACCCTGCTATATTCCTGAAGAGCACCGCATAAAACACAGGAAAAGAAATGCAAGAATCTCTGCTGCTTCCCCATACACAAAGGCAGTTCAAGGAAAGTTATGCAGGAATACTTGTAGAAACTGACAGCTGTAAGAAATAGTCTAAGCACTATAAAGAAATCTGAATACGATTGACAAATATCCCTCCACCTTTCCCTGTGCAAGGCTGCACGATTGCCCCTTGGGATTTGTGATGTAGCTGGGAGGTGAAGATGGTAACAGAGAGGAGAGCAGAAACCACAGGCCAGTTAGTCTCACCTCAGTGGTAGAAACTTAATCGAAAGAACCATGAAGTCTCTATAATCCAGTAGTTTGTAGGACTCAAGGCGGCATGCAATGGCTTTACCAGAGGTAGCTCATGCCAAATGAATCCGAGTGATTTTTTTCAGTCGGGTGACTTGAGAATTAGATTGCAGTAATACACTGGATGTGGTTTACTTGAATTTCAGCAAAGTGTTTCAGACTCATTAATGAGCTGAGCAGTCCATCAGTGGCTCCCAAAGTGGTGAATTGTAAGAACGGGTTGAATGATAGACGACAGAGACCAGTGAATAATGGAAGGGTTGAACCCTGGGGCTGCTTCTGATGTCACATACTAGATGCTTATGAACAGGTTATTTAGGTATAACCAGGTCCTATTTCAGAGACTCCACATCACACTGGTCCATATCTATCAGGCCGATACAGTAAAAACCGCGGGAGAGCCGGCGCTCCGAGGCGAGCAGCCGCTCTCCTGGGCACGCGATTATTTAAATGAGGGCCCGTGGTAAAAGGTCAGCGGGTTTGACAGCCGATGCTCAATTTTACTGGCGTAGGTTCTTGAACTCGCTGACAGCCATGGGTTCGGAAAATGGACGCCAGCTAAATTGAGAGTCCGTCTTCCAACCCGTGAGCAGATTTAAACATTTTTTTTTTAATTTAAAATTTTTTTAAATTTTGGGGCCTCCAACTTAATATCACCATGATATTAAGTTGGAGGGTGCACAGAAAAGCAGGTTTTTTCTGCTTTTCTGTGCTCTTTCCCAGTGCCGGCAAAAATTAACGCCAGCTTTTGGGCAGGTGTTGCTGTCTGTATCGCACGGGAATGACTAATAGTCCCATCAACGTGCATTTGCATGTTGCGGGCGCTATTAGTTTTGGGGGGTGGCCGCGCGTTTTCGACGCACTATTACCCCTTACTGTATAAGGAGTAAAAATAGCGCATCAAAAACACACGGCCAAACCGGGCTAAAGGTGCGCTGGGCCTGAATCAGCGCTTATGTGAGCAACACTGCAGAGAATTTAGAAGGGAAAGCTTTGCCTTTTTGCAGATGACACAGAGATGTGCAACAGAGTGGACACTCCTGAGGGAGTAGACAGAATTAGACGTGATCTTTAAAAGTTTGAGTGATGAAATGATTGGCAGTTAAGATTCGTTACTAAAAGGTGCAGAATCTTGTATAAGTGCAGTGAGCAGGAGAGAGACTTCAGGGTGATCCTTTCTGATGATCTCAAGGTAGCAAACCAGCAGGACAAGAAGGACGCTGGGTTACTGTGAGAGAGAAATCAAGAAAGTCCCTCAGAACAGCCACAACTATGGGTGCCAACCCAGCAAGGGATTGTGGGCTACACTTGTGGGATTGTGGGCCCAGAGCAAAGCAAATATAACTGAACTGTAAGTTGCATTGCCAGATTTGTTTAACTGAACTGCAAGAAACAGCAAGGTTGTTAGTTTATTACTTTTCATCCATATAGAAGATTTTGGCCAGAGTCCATCCTGGAGTCTGTTCTTTGGCTATTCCTGATACTCGGTAGTACCACAGGTACACAAAAAGGCACAATCAGCAGGGAAATGGAGGTGAAACAACATCACGGTACAGGTCACTTAGAGGCAGGCAAAACTTTGGTGGCAGCAAGGTGGCTGAATATTTACCTTCCAACTGTTCAGCAGAGATCAGCCCTCTGCTTCCTGGCAAGAGCACAGGAGACTGCAGAGCAAAAGAAAGGCACAACAGTGCCTAGGGCTGGCAAAAACCTAAATCTGTCATCTCAAAAATAATAGAGATAAGCTAGAGGCAATCCAGAAAAATACATCAAACTGATGCAGGGTCTGCACTAAAAGCTGCATGAGAGGAGAGAGAAGGATCTAAACATGGGTACCCTAGAGAAGAGACAGGGGACATGACAGCAACATCGACTAACCCTAACCCTGAAATGTATTAACAAGGAATTTGTAGAACTGGGGCTTATGGTGTGGAAGACTCCGGAAAACATCAGGAAACAATTTTTTCAGGGAGAATGATGGATACCTGGAATGCCCTCCAGAAGGAGGTGCTGGATACAAAACGTAATGGTATTTAAAAAAAGTGTGGGTTAAACACAGAAGATCCCTGGAAACAAGAGAGGGCGTAACCTGGACAGAGTAGCAGTTCAGCCTAAAACAGCAATGGTACGACTGTTTTGTGTTTCCGATAAGGCACTGGGTGACCTGCACAGAGCAGTGCGCACACTCAGACAGCAGTTGCATGATTTCCTCGGGCATCTAATAAAGCTGGCTGGCTATCAGATCATATGGTGGGAGTAGGGTCTGCCCAATGGCCACACTCGTATTGCTAGCTATTTAGACTAGAGTATGACAGAGCTCTGCAATTAGACAGGGGGAAGGTAGGTGCTAGAGAGGACACGAGAAGACAAGAATGGCCTGGATAAGAAGAAATCTTGAAAGTGTCTGGCAGGCGGGTGTATCTTTAGAATAATGGGCCAGATAGTCCTTTCCTACTGTCATTATGTTACTATGAAGAAAGATGTCATGGAGGAGTGCAAATGCTCTGTCCCTGCAGGGAAAATGCCAAGGAAGGAATCAGTCATTGCTCTCCCTGCCATTAACGTTCCACTCAGCTCCGGTCTCTCTTGAGACTCTGCTGCTATAGAAAACAGAGTGCACTTTGCAACATTAAAGTTGTTTTTGTGACTTTTTCAGGCTTTTTTCCCAATTCATTCTAGAACTGGCAAACCTTAGGCATTAATTGGAAGCAGCTCCAGCTGTGGTTCCTAGTTCTGCATGTCCTGGGGAAGCAGCAGAAGACTGAGGCAGTCCTGGGGCTGGACATGCAGGGCGGCCTGTGTCACACTCGCTGGACATGCAGGGTGGCCTGTGTCACTGTCACTGGACATGCAGGGTGGCCTGTGTCACTGTCACTGGACATGCAGGGCGGCCTGTGTCACACTCACTGGACATGCAGGGTGGCCTGTGTCACTGTCACTGGGCATGCAGGGTGGCCTGTGTCACTGTCACTGGGCATGCAGGGTGGCCTGTCACTGTCAGTGGACATGCAGGGTGGCCTGTGTCACACTCACTGGACATGCAGGGCGGCCTGTGTCACACTCACTGGACATGCAGGGTGGCCTGTGTCACTGTCACTGGACATGCAGGGCGGCCTGTGTCACTGTCACTGGACATGCAGGGTGGCCTGTGTCACTGTCACTGGACATGCAGGGTGGCCTGTCACTGTCACTGGACATGCAGGGCGGCCTGTGTCACCGTCACTGGACATGCAGGGCGGCCTGTGTCACTGTCACTGGACATGCAGGGTGGCCTGTGTCACTGTCACTGGACATGCAGGGCAGCCTGTGTCACTGTCACTGGACATGCAGGGCGGCCTGTGTCACACTCACTGGACATGCAGGGTGGCCTGTGTCACTGTCACTGGGCATGCAGGGTGGCCTGTGTCACTGTCGCTGGACATGCAGGGTGGCCTGTCACTGTCACTGGACATGCAGGGCGGCCTGTGTCACTGTCACTGGACATGCAGGGTGGCCTGTCACTGTCACTGGACATGCAGGGCAGCCTGTGTCACTGTCACTGGACATGAAGGGTGGCCTGTGTCACACTCACTGGACATGCAGGGTGGCCTGTGTCACTGTCACTGGACATGCAGGGTGGCCTGTGTCACACTCGCTGGACATGCAGGGCGGCCTGTGTCACTGTCACTGGACATGCAGGGTGGCCTGTCACTGTCACTGGACATGCAGGGCAGCCTGTGTCACTGTCACTGGACATGAAGGGTGGCCTGTGTCACACTCACTGGACATGCAGGGTGGCCTGTGTCACTGTCACTGGACATGAAGGGTGGCCTGTGTCACACTCACTGGACATGCAGGGCGGCCTGTGTCACACTCACTGGACATGCAGGGTGGCCTGTGTCACTGTCACTGGACATGCAGGGTGGCCTGTGTCACACTCGCTGGACATGCAGGGCAGCCTGTGTCACTGTCACTGGACATGCAGGGTGGCCTGTGTCACACTCGCTGGACATGCAGGGCGGCCTGTGTCACTGTCACTGGACATGCAGGGTGGCCTGTCACTGTCACTGGACATGCAGGGCAGCCTGTGTCACTGTCACTGGACATGAAGGGTGGCCTGTGTCACACTCACTGGACATGCAGGGTGGCCTGTGTCACTGTCACTGGACATGAAGGGTGGCCTGTGTCACACTCACTGGACATGCAGGGCGGCCTGTGTCACACTCACTGGACATGCAGGGTGGCCTGTGTCACTGTCACTGGACATGCAGGGTGGCCTGTCACTGTCACTGGACATGCAGGGTGGCCTGTGTCACTGTCACTGGACATGCAGGGTGGCCTGTGTCACACTCGCTGGACATGCAGGGTGGCCTGTGTCACTGTCACTGGACATGCAGGGTGGCCTGTCACTGTCACTGGACATGCAGGGCGGCCTGTGTCACTGTCACTGGACATGCAGGGTGGCCTGTGTCACTGTCACTGGACATGCAGGGTGGCCTGTGTCACTGTCACTGGGCATGCAGGGTGGCCTGTGTCACTGTCACTGGGCATGCAGGGTGGCCTGTCACTGTCAGTGGACATGCAGGGTGGCCTGTGTCACACTCGCTGGACATGCAGGGTGGCCTGTGTCACTGTCACTGGACATGCAGGGTGGCCTGTCACTGTCACTGGACATGCAGGGTGGCCTGTGTCACTGTCACTGGGCATGCAGGGTGGCCTGTGTCACTGTCACTGGACATGCAGGGTGGCCTGTGTCACTGTCACTGGGCATGCAGGGTGGCCTGTCACTGTCACTGGACATGCAGGGTGGCCTGTGTCACTGTCACTGGACATGCAGGGTGGCCTGTCACTGTCACTGGACATGCAGGGTGGCCTGTGTCACTGTCACTGGGCATGCAGGGTGGCCTGTGTCACTGTCACTGGGCATGCAGGGTGGCCTGTCACTGTCAGTGGACATGCAGGGTGGCCTGTGTCACACTCGCTGGACATGCAGGGTGGCCTGTGTCACTGTCACTGGACATGCAGGGTGGCCTGTCACTGTCACTGGACATGCAGGGCAGCCTGTGTCACTGTCACTGGGCATGCAGGGTGGCCTGTCACTGTCAGTGGACATGCAGGGTGGCCTGTGTCACACTCGCTGGACATGCAGGGTGGCCTGTGTCACTGTCACTGGACATGCAGGGTGGCCTGTCACTGTCACTGGACATGCAGGGCGGCCTGTGTCACTGTCACTGGGCATGCAGGGTGGCCTGTGTCACTGTCACTGGACATGCAGGGCGGCCTGTGTCACTGTCAGAGGAACTGGAACAGAAATTAAAATTTGCACAGGGGTTCTTTACAATGTTCAGCCTGGGGTCATGTGGAGATGACTTTTTACCTCGTACTTTAGTGCGTTCATGGAGCTATAAGAACCGTCTGAAGAACAAACCCCAGGCCGAAGCTGAACAAAACTTCACCCCTCCAAAGATTTTGATAATTGACACCAATCCTCCCCGAACAATCCTTTAAAATCAAATAATTAGACATCTGACTTTCAACAAAAATCAAGTAATGGAGACGTTTATAAATGAAAATAAATCCTTCTTGCATTGGCTGGTTGGGAATCTGCTCTGTCGCCAGTTCCCAGTTCTGTGCTTTCTGAGCTGCTGCGCCATACTCTCTCTCTCTCTCTCTCTCTTACCGTCTTTAAATCCTGTCTAAAGAGCCACCTTTCTGAGGCTGATTGTCTGCTTTTAGCATCATTAACCTTACTTATGAAACAGCAACACTCTAAATGTTACACCAGGCCCTACAACACCAACACTACTGCTAGTCAACAGTTACATACATAGTGCTACGAGGTGTACACGGCACTGTACAGGTACAGTCTCTGATAGTCCAAGATAGACAAGACAAAACTAATAAGTGTTTGGGGAGAAGGAGGAATAACATTTCAAGCCTGAAAGGTGGGTTTATAGGTGCAGTTTAATTGAGGAAAGGGACCATATTATCTCATTACCTGAGTCTATAAAATAACATAAAACTCTGAAAACAGAAGATGGCCTGCTAGAAAGAAAGTGCATGCTACCAGAATCCTCTGCTACACAGAGTCCCATGCATAACCACCACAAATTAGAAATAGAAATCTGTAGACAGGACTTTGTAAATAGGGGCCTGGGGGAGGCAGGATGGCAGTCCCAAGCTGCCTGTTTCTTGCTAAAATTTCTGTTTACCTGTGGATATGGTGAAGAGGAAAGGCAGAGGTTTCCAACTGAGGCAATAATGAGCTGGCCCTATTGATTGCCTTGTTCACTGTGGAGAGAGTCAGCGGCCTACAGGATCTTTCCTCCATGGCCCTGGATTTTCCTTAAGCCTGGAGGCATGGAGGATGCCGATAGATCCAGCTCCAGGAAGCCTCAAGGGTCCCCTAGTGATGACATCACCACAATGAAGGAATTAACTTGAGTGCACCTAAGGATGCAGGAAGTTGCTTTGCCTGAAGGCTCTGAGATGCCAGCACTGGTGAACCCCTTCAAGAGATTAGAGGTCTGACCATGGAAGAGGGAATTGGGCTTGACTGTGGAAGGAGCAGTTGCAGAGGTGGAACAGGCATCTTTTGCATTGGAGAAACCCTAAGATTGTACCTTAGAGGCAATATGGTTGGCCACTGAGGATCTGGGAAATCCTTATTGCAAATTTCACAAGCTGTTACCAAGTATCAGAATGGATGGAAGATTAGATGTCCAAAAAGGAAAAGATTGGAGGCTTGTAATAAGAACTTGAAATATTAGAGTAAAAGACTCTTCAGATTCAAACCAAGGAGTCTACTTTGATTAAAGATTATTTATTCTTCAACAATTGGAAAACATTTCTAAGTCCAAAAATTTACTTTGAATTAACTTCCCAATGATAGATTTGATTCAGCAAAGAGATGCCTGAGGTGCTTAAGATGCCTCCTGAACACTGCCATCGGTATTGAGAGTTTTTTAAATCTTCCATTGGCAAAAGGAAATTTCGGTAAAGATGAACAAGGCAAATGATCCCCTATTTCATCCAACAGTTTGAACTTAACTGCTTTTTCAGAAGAATCTGGCAAACCTGCAGCATTAATTGTGAACTTTGCATTAGAACCATATGGGAACTGGATTATGGAACTGAGTTATATTCTTTAACTGCAAGACTAGGATTTTCCCAGATGTTCAGAACTCTCTTCCTTAAAAAAGGAGCTGGCGGAAGTTAAAGCAGAATTAGCTGCAATAAAGAAAGTTTCACCCACTTTACATTATTCAGGAATTAATTCCCCATTACCACAGAAAAACCAAAAGTCAAAGAAAAAGGGGTTTACAGTGGGCTCAGGTAGGATAAGACCTGTGATCCACAGGCACCCATTCTTCACAGCTGTGCAGCCCACAGGTCTAACCCCCCCCCCCCCCCCACTCACAGAGGGCACTAAGGAACTCAAAAAACAACAGGATTACAGTGGGCTCCAGTAGAATTAGACCTGTGATGCGGAGACACACGCTGTATCAAGTGACACAACTACAAAATGCCTTCTCTGTATTAGGTATTGAAGAATGTCTTACAAAGGAATTTGAAGTATTATCTGAAAAGAAAGAAGAAACCCAATGCATACAGAACTTTCATAATAGAATCAGTAACCAAAGGAAAAAGTTCATTGTGCTGGGTGACTCTGTCATCAGAGGCACTAATCTGGGAACTCTTAGCGAGGGAAACACTACAGTTAAAAGCCTCCCAGGATCATCGGCCAACAGAAATGCTATTCAAATAGTCAAAGTGATCAAAGAAGAAAGCAAAGACTCTAAAGTTGATATTATCATCCATCTGGGAACCAATGACCTTGCTAGAAACAGCACCCAAGCGCTACAGAGAGATTTCCAGTCTCTAGCGAAGCAGATTAGTCACATGGTGACAACCTTCGCCGTTTCAGAAGCGTTACCTGTTCAGGGAAAGGGGAAGGAGAGGCTAAGCCATGTTGATAACTTCAATGTATGGCTCAAATCCTGGTGTAAGGAACAAAGTTTTGGATGCTAGGGCGCTAGCGCCTCCTTTTACCGTGGGCCCTCATTTAAATACTCGATCGCGTGCCCAGGAGAGTGGCCTGGGCATGCGTTGGAGCGCAGGCGCTCGCCTCAGAGCACCAGCTCTCCCGCGGTTTTTAATGTATCGTCCCGTTAATGCATGGGATACATTTAATCTAGCCTTCCATGCTGCATGGAAACTTTTAATGTATCGTCCCGTTAATGCATGGGATACATTTAATCTAGCCTTCCATGCTGCACGGAAACTTTTAATGTATCGTCCCGTTAATGCATGGGATACATTTAATCTAGCCTTCCATGCTGCATGGAAACTTTTAATGTATCGTCCCGTTAATGCATGGGATACATTTAATCTAGCCTTCCATGCTGCATGGAAACTTTTAATGTATCGTCCCGTTAATGCATGGGATACATTTAATCTAGCCTTCCATGCTGCATGGAAACTTTTAATGTATCGGCCCGTTAATGCATGGGATACATTTAATCTAGCCTTCCATGCTGCATGGAAACTTTTAACTTTTGCTACTGCTCAGTTTTTTTTCTAAATAATTTCCTCATTTTATCATAGTCTCCCTTTTAAAAGTTGAATGCTACTGCAGTATTTTTCCTTAATGTCTTCCCTTCAGTGATTATGTTACATTTGATCACATTATGATCACTGTTGTCAAGTGGCCCCATCAGTGTTACCTCTTGCATCAGCTCCTGAGTCTAGACTCGGCCACCTCTTGTTGCTTCCAGGACTTGCTACTTCTTGCAGCCGTCATTTATTAGATCTAGAAATTTTATCTCCCTAGTATGTCCCAATGAGGCATTTGCCCATTCAATTTTGGGGTAATTGAAATCTCCCATTATTATTTTGTTCCAAATTTGTTGGATAAATTCTTTGCTCTCCCCTCCCCTTTGCCTGGGAGGAACTGGATAAGGGAGCAGAGTAGCTCCTCCCTGTCTGCTGCAGCTCCACTTCCTCCTTTCCTGTTCCAGCCACCACAGGCTAAAAACCTTGGAAACAAATATGAAAGCTCAGGATCTGTCAGAGGTGAAAGCACAAAGTGAGTCAAACCAGAAACTTAGGGCCCAGTTGTGTCAATGAGAGACATCCCCCAATTTAATACAGCAATGGAGTCTGGATTTAAACATCGACTGGGATGCTGAAGATTGGAAATCTATATGGAACCAATCAAGAAATATTATATGTTGTAAGTGGCAAGAACATTAGTATATCTAGGAAGGAATGTTGGCGGGCACATGGGTGGGGGAGAACATACATGCATATGTGGTGAAATGTTGGCGGGCACATGGGTGGGAGAGAACATACATGCATATGTGGTGGAATGTTGGCGGGCACATGGGTGGGGGAGAACATACATGCATATGTGGTGGAATGTTGGCGGGCACATGGGTGGGAGAGAACATACATGCATGTGGTGGAATGTTGGCGGGCACATGGGTGGGAGAGAACATACATGCACATGTGGCGAGAGTGTGCACAGACACAATCCTTCTGGACAGAGGTACAGACTGTATTTCAGGAATATGTTCTCAGCAGTTGGAGGCAGACCCCACCTTGTACCTTCTGGGACAGTGGCCTCATAGGTTTAGTATGCAGGGAAGTCGAAAACTGGTGGACATATGTGGACATGATCTCTAACGCTTGGTTGCTGGAAGAGCAAGGGAGCAGATACCACTCAAATGGGAAAAAAAAGTACGTATTTGTTACGAGGACATTTATAAAAAAAAAGTTTGGGGACCTTACTTGTCTTGGACAGGAGAAGATTCTGATCTCTTAGTTCTTGTAAAATTATATTAAGTAAGGGATGAGGAATAAGGAATATATATACATGCACACTGCAACATGTTTTGTTCAACAAATATGTTGTTAACTGTCAAGGAAGTGAACTTGATTATATATTTGTGAGGTTAAAAATAAAAAGTTATAAAAAAAAATATAAAACCTAAAACACAAAAATAAACAAGGCCATGGTGAAAATGAGTACTTGGTGTGGCTGTTTATTTGTGCACATGAAAGATATGAAGATAAATGATTAAAAGCACTGATGGCTTTGTGAGTTTGTGTGGCTATGAGGGCCTGTTGTTTTGTTGTGACTGTGGCTGTTCTTTGGCGCTCCACAGAAGCTGTCACCCAGCCTAAGTGATCACCTAGCCTGGCCTAATGGGTAAGCCAGCCCTCAACAATCCTCAATTTTGCTGAAGGAGACACGGGCTGTGCACATCCTCACTCACTGGAGGGGCTGGCAGGACTGTAGCACAGTAACAGATTCCCCAAAAGAGTAAAGTGAGTGAGTGCTGCAGATGGAGGCCTGAAAGATCCTTGATGAAACTCCTCCCAGGACTGCAGGTTGCACACATCTTTGTATTACCTCCTGCAGTGCACTGGTAAAGAGTTCAGCTTGTGTTTACTGTTTTTCCCATGTGTAATCCTTTCCAGGCATGCCACTGTACATTCCAAAAATAGCTGCAGGTAACAGTCAAGGATAGGAAAATCACAAGACAAGAAAAGGGTGGGTGAAAGCTGTGTGAACCTTTTCTGTTTTGGCAAGCTGAACGAGGATTCTTACATACAAAGGACAGGATGGAGCTTGTCTTGTTCTCTTCAGTGTTCAGGGCTTACTGTGTCACTAGAGTTTGGATAATAATTATTAAATTTATGAGCAAGGTTGCAATTCTGCAGCAGTCAGTATGTGTTAGATTATTCACTGCAAATTACAGAAAGTAACGTTGAGTTTTCTGCCAAAATAAAGGAATGCTTATTGTGCAGCCAGTTAAAAGCAGCAAGCAGATCTGCAGCAGAAGCATCCACTAGTGATGTCAGCCTATCCCATCCCCTGCTATCACTGATTGCTGCCTCAAACTGGTAAAACTTACAATCAAGGCAAGATTGGGGATGGACAACAAGTTATTTTATTTTGCCATGAAACTAAATAGGATTTATTTACTTATAGCCCGCCTATCTCCAATTCCAGCTGTGTAACAAATCAAAACATTAATAAATAACATAAAACAACGGAACAATAAAAAACCAAATAAAATCACAAACAGAAAAGTGCATGAAAAGAAAAACATTGCTTACAAATGTCCTGGGCCAGAAAGAGTACCAGGGAAAGGAGGGAAAGCAGCTACAACTGAGAAAATGTCAGCAAACTAAGCAAAGTGCTGAGAAAAGCAAGCGTGCAAAAGAAGACCCTGCCAGCTTCCTTCTTCAACTACGGGCACTCAGGTTAGGAGGACCTGCCTCTTACAACAGAAAGCTCAGAAATGAAAATACTGAGACTTCTGCAGTGTACTAGAGGGTCTTTGAGAGCTAGATTAAGTGCAGTAAGAAATCATGATGGTGCAATACATTCTCCCGGGCCTGATTAAATTACAGCTTATGTTAACCTCAGACCTTCGTGAACTTCCCCTTCTCCATGACTGATGCGTGACTTTGCCATCTTTGCTGACAGAGTCTTCGGGAGTTTTGGGAAATGCCAGTGGTTAACCTTAATGTGGGGCAGCTGCATCCCATCCCAAACCAAAATCTGTCTGCAGAAAGATTCTACTGGAATCAATCACTCGCTGGAAACGATGGTGGCTCCAGTCAGGGTAAACATTTAGATTGTGCTGCTGAGAAAGCGACGGGGCACATTCAGGATAGAAGGATATGGGATTCTCCATTTCTGGTTTCCTTCATGGAGTGCTTCCTAGTCTTTCGGATAATAGAAGGACTAGAGGGCATTCCATGAAGTTAGGAAGTAGCACATTTAAGACTAATCGGAGAAAGTTCTTTTTCACTCAACGCACAATAAAGCTCTGGAATTTGTTGCCAGAGGATGTGGTTAGTGCAGTTAGTGTAGCTGGGTTCAAAAAAGGTTTGGATAAGTTCTAGGAGGAGAAGTCCATTAACGGCTATTAATCAAGTTGACTTAGGGAATAGCCACTGCTATTACTGGCATCAGTAGCATGGGAGCTTCTTAGTGTTTCTTGTGGCCCAGTTTGGCCTTTGTTGGAAACAGGATGCTGGGCTTGATGGCAATTTCTTATGTTCTTATGTTCAGTTTTTATAGGCTGTAAATGCTCATATATAAAAAGTGTACTGAATTCAGTATTTAAAGCTAGGAGATTCAATACAATTGAATTTTTTCTATACATTAAATGTACAATCATATTATGTACAATCATATTATGTACAATCATATTATGTACAATCATATTATGAGCAACCTGTTCAGGCTTTGCTGACTGCATTCTAACTGCCCAGTGTAGAGCAAGGAGACCTGACAAGTCTCTGTCTCTTGATTTCTATGTGTGCCTCAGAATATTAGAAAACAAAGGTAAAAGCGGCATCCAGTACCCTACTTGTGGCTCAGTGACAATCACCAGTGAAGAAACTCTGATGTGATGACATTTAATAAACCTCCCACATTTTCGGTGACTGCCTCTTGGGTTAGTGCAGTCTCTTGTCTTTCAGATATTTAAGTATTTGTGCTCATAAATATCCACGTGTAAGGATTTCCACAATACTCTCCCTAAAATGAGCCCAGCGTATCCTATACCATGGACCCCTTCACCAACCCCAAGCGCAAGCTAATTTGCATCTGTCAGAAGAGGAAATCTTGATCTGCAAGGTCTGACCAAGTGTTGAAACCCATTTCTAAATGTTGACAAAGCATCACCACAAGTGGCTGAGAGGAAATCAGCTCAGGCTGATTAAAACCCAAGGATGCAGCACAGAAATGGGCTTTGTGTTTGGTGCACATAGAAAGGTGAACGTGTTCTACATATAAAGCATTACAGATGCGGAAACCACACACAGAATTAATATATATGCTCCCTTCACTAATAGAGTGCATGCTAACAGCTGCTAGGAGCTAGCTAAAGAGGAACTGGATGAAAACAACATTCATGTGGCAGCCATAACCCAGTCTGCATACAGATAGCTCTGTCCTTGTCTGAGTGCAGGTTAAACCTTTCACGGTCTGGGTGCGGTTTATCCCGGTCTTAGTCTGGGTGCAAGTTATCCCGGTCTTAGTCTGGGAGCAAGTTATCCCGGTCTTAGTCTGGGTGCAAGTTATCCCGGTCTTAGTCTGGGAGCAGGTTATCCCGGTCTTGGTCTGGGAGCAGGTTATCCTGGTCTTGGTCTGGGAGCAGGTTATCCTGGTCTTGGTCTGGGAGCAGGTTATCCCGGTCTTAGTCTGGGTGCAAGTTATCCTGGTCTTGGTCTGGGAGCAGGTTATCCCGGTCTTGGTCTGGGAGCAGGTTATCCTGGTCTTGGTCTGGGAGCAGGTTATCCCGGTCTTAGTCTGGGTGCAAGTTATCCCGGTCTTGGTCTGGGAGCAGGTTATCCCGGTCTTGGTCTGGGAGCAGGGTATCCCGGTCTTGGTCTGGGAGCAGGGTATCCCGGTCTTGGTCTGGGAGCAGGTTATCCTGGTCTTGGTCTGGGTGCAGGTTATCCTGGTCTTGGTCTGGGAGCAGGGTATCCTGGTCTTGGTCTGGGAGCAGGTTATCCTGGTCTTGGTCTGGGAGCAGGGTATCCTGGTCTTGGTCTGGGAGCAGGGTATCCTGGTCTTGGTCTGGGAGCAGGGTATCCTGGTCTTGGTCTGGGAGCAGGGTATCCTGGTCTTGGTCTGGGTGCAGGGTATCCTGGTCTTGGTCTGGGAGCAGGGTATCCTGGTCTTGGTCTGGGAGCAGGGTATCCTGGTCTTGGTCTGGGAGCAGGGTATCCTGGTCTTGCTCTGGGAGCAGGGTATCCTGGTCTTGGTCTGGGAGCAGGGTATCCTGGTCTTGGTCTGGGAGCAGGGTATCCTGGTCTTGGTCTGGGAGCAGGGTATCCTGGTCTTGGTCTGGGAGCAGGGTATCCCGGTCTTGGTCTGGGAGCAGGGTATCCTGGTCTTGGTCTGGGAGCAGGGTATCCTGGTCTTGGTCTGGGAGCAGGGTATCCTGGTCTTGGTCTGGGAGCAGGGTATCCTGGTCTTGCTCTGGGAGCAGGGTATCCTGGTCTTGGTCTGGGAGCAGGGTATCCTGGTCTTGGTCTGGGTGCAGGTTATCCCGGTCTTGGTCTGGGAGCAGGGTATCCTGGTCTTGCTCTGGGAGCAGGTTATCCCGGTCTTGGTCTGGGAGCAGGGTATCCTGGTCTTGGTCTGGGAGCAGGTTATCCCGGTCTTGGTCTGGGAGCAGGTTATCCTGGTCTTGGTCTGGGAGCAGGTTATCCCGGTCTTGGTCTGGGAGCAGGTTATCCTGGTCTTGGTCTGGGAGCAGGTTATCCTGGTCTTGGTCTGGGAGCAGGTTATCCTGGTCTTGGTCTGGGAGCAGGTTATCCTGGTCTTGGTCTGGGAGCAGGGTATCCTGGTCTTGGTCTGGGTGCAGGTTATCCCGGTCTTGGTCTGGGTGCAGGTTATCCCGGTCTTGGTCTGGGAGCAGGTTATCCCGGTCTTGGTCTGGGTGCAGGGTATCCTGGTCTTGGTCTGGGTGCAGGTTATCCTGGTCTTGGTCTGGGAGCAGGTTATCCCGGTCTTGGTCTGGGAGCAGGTTATCCTGGTCTTGGTCTGGGAGCAGGGTATCCTGGTCTTGGTCTGGGAGCAGGGTATCCTGGTCTTGGTCTGGGTGCAGGTTATCCTGGTCTTGGTCTGGGTGCAGGGTATCCTGGTCTTGGTCTGGGTGCAGGTTATCCTGGTCTTGGTCTGGGTGCAGGGTATCCTGGTCTTGGTCTGGGTGCAGGTTATCCTGGTCTTGGTCTGGGAGCAGGGTATCCTGGTCTTGGTCTGGGAGCAGGGTATCCCGGTCTTGGTCTGGGTGCAGGTTATCCTGGTCTTGGTCTGGGAGCAGGTTATCCTGGTCTTGGTCTGGGAGCAGGGTATCCTGGTCTTGGTCTGGGAGCAGGGTATCCTGGTCTTGGTCTGGGAGCAGGGTATCCTGGTCTTGGTCTGGGAGCAGGGTATCCTGGTCTTGGTCTGGGAGCAGGTTATCCTGGTCTTGGTCTGGGAGCAGGGTATCCTGGTCTTGGTCTGGGAGCAGGTTATCCCGGTCTTGGTCTGGGAGCAGGGTATCCTGGTCTTGGTCTGGGAGCAGGTTATCCTGGTCTTGGTCTGGGTGCAGGGTATCCTGGTCTTGGTCTGGGTGCAGGTTATCCTGGTCTTGGTCTGGGTGCAGGTTATCCTGGTCTTGGTCTGGGTGCAGGGTATCCTGGTCTTGGTCTGGGAGCAGGGTATCCCGGTCTTGGTCTGGGAGCAGGGTATCCCGGTCTTGGTCTGGGTGCAGGGTATCCTGGTCTTGGTCTGGGTGCAGGGTATCCTGGTCTTGGTCTGGGAGCAGGGTATCCTGGTCTTGGTCTGGGAGCAGGTTATCCTGGTCTTGGTCTGGGAGCAGGGTATCCTGGTCTTGGTCTGGGAGCAGGGTATCCTGGTCTTGGTCTGGGAGCAGGGTATCCTGGTCTTGGTCTGGGTGCAGGGTATCCCGGTCTTGGTCTGGGAGCAGGGTATCCTGGTCTTGGTCTGGGAGCAGGGTATCCTGGTCTTGGTCTGGGAGCAGGGTATCCTGGTCTTGGTCTGGGAGCAGGGTATCCTGGTCTTGGTCTGGGAGCAGGTTATCCTGGTCTTGGTCTGGGAGCAGGGTATCCTGGTCTTGGTCTGGGAGCAGGGTATCCTGGTCTTGGTCTGGGAGCAGGGTATCCTGGTCTTGGTCTGGGAGCAGGGTATCCTGGTCTTGGTCTGGGAGCAGGGTATCCTGGTCTTGGTCTGGGAGCAGGTTATCCCGGTCTTGGTCTGGGAGCAGGTTATCCCGGTCTTGGTCTGGGTGCAGGGTATCCTGGTCTTGCTCTGGGAGCAGGTTATCCCGGTCTTGGTCTGGGAGCAGGTTATCCCGGTCTTGGTCTGGGAGCAGGGTATCCTGGTCTTGGTCTGGGAGCAGGGTATCCTGGTCTTGGTCTGGGAGCAGGGTATCCTGGTCTTGGTCTGGGAGCAGGGTATCCTGGTCTTGGTCTGGGAGCAGGGTATCCTGGTCTTGGTCTGGGAGCAGGGTATCCTGGTCTTGGTCTGGGAGCAGGTTATCCTGGTCTTGGTCTGGGAGCAGGTTATCCCGGTCTTGGTCTGGGAGCAGGTTATCCTGGTCTTGCTCTGGGAGCAGGTTATCCCGGTCTTGGTCTGGGAGCAGGGTATCCTGGTCTTGGTCTGGGAGCAGGGTATCCTGGTCTTGCTCTGGGAGCAGGTTATCCCGGTCTTGGTCTGGGAGCAGGGTATCCTGGTCTTGGTCTGGGAGCAGGTTATCCCGGTCTTGGTCTGGGAGCAGGGTATCCTGGTCTTGGTCTGGGAGCAGGTTATCCCGGTCTTGGTCTGGGTGCAGGGTATCCTGGTCTTGCTCTGGGAGCAGGTTATCCCGGTCTTGGTCTGGGAGCAGGTTATCCTGGTCTTGGTCTGGGAGCAGGTTATCCTGGTCTTGGTCTGGGAGCAGGGTATCCTGGTCTTGCTCTGGGAGCAGGTTATCCCGGTCTTGGTCTGGGAGCAGGGTATCCTGGTCTTGGTCTGGGAGCAGGTTATCCTGGTCTTGGTCTGGGAGCAGGGTATCCTGGTCTTGGTCTGGGAGCAGGTTATCCCGGTCTTGGTCTGGGAGCAGGGTATCCTGGTCTTGGTCTGGGAGCAGGTTATCCCGGTCTTGGTCTGGGTGCAGGTTATCCCGGTCTTGGTCTGGGAGCAGGTTATCCCGGTCTTGGTCTGGGAGCAGGTTATCCCGGTCTTGGTCTGGGTGCAGGGTATCCTGGTCTTGGTCTGGGAGCAGGTTATCCTGGTCTTGGTCTGGGAGCAGGTTATCCCGGTCTTGGTCTGGGTGCAGGGTATCCCGGTCTTGGTCTGGGAGCAGGGTATCCCGGTCTTGGTCTGGGAGCAGGTTATCCTGGTCTTGGTCTGGGAGCAGGGTATCCTGGTCTTGGTCTGGGAGCAGGGTATCCTGGTCTTGGTCTGGGAGCAGGGTATCCCGGTCTTGGTCTGGGAGCAGGGTATCCTGGTCTTGGTCTGGGAGCAGGGTATCCTGGTCTTGGTCTGGGAGCAGGGTATCCTGGTCTTGGTCTGGGAGCAGGGTATCCTGGTCTTGGTCTGGGAGCAGGTTATCCCGGTCTTGGTCTGGGAGCAGGGTATCCTGGTCTTGGTCTGGGAGCAGGTTATCCCGGTCTTGGTCTGGGAGCAGGGTATCCTGGTCTTGCTCTGGGAGCAGGTTATCCCGGTCTTGGTCTGGGAGCAGGGTATCCTGGTCTTGGTCTGGGAGCAGGTTATCCCGGTCTTGGTCTGGGAGCAGGGTATCCTGGTCTTGGTCTGGGAGCAGGGTATCCTGGTCTTGGTCTGGGAGCAGGGTATCCTGGTCTTGGTCTGGGAGCAGGGTATCCTGGTCTTGGTCTGGGAGCAGGGTATCCTGGTCTTGGTCTGGGAGCAGGGTATCCTGGTCTTGGTCTGGGAGCAGGGTATCCTGGTCTTGGTCTGGGAGCAGGGTATCCTGGTCTTGGTCTGGGAGCAGGGTATCCTGGTCTTGGTCTGGCAGCAGGGTATCCTGGTCTTGGTCTGGGTGCAGGGTATCCTGGTCTTGGTCTGGGAGCAGGGTATCCTGGTCTTGGTCTGGGAGCAGGGTATCCCGGTCTTGGTCTGGGAGCAGGTTATCCTGGTCTTGGTCTGGGAGCAGGGTATCCTGGTCTTGGTCTGGGAGCAGGTTATCCTGGTCTTGGTCTGGGAGCAGGGTATCCTGGTCTTGGTCTGGGAGCAGGTTATCCTGGTCTTGGTCTGGGAGCAGGGTATCCTGGTCTTGGTCTGGGAGCAGGTTATCCCGGTCTTGGTCTGGGAGCAGGTTATCCCGGTCTTGGTCTGGGTGCAGGTTATCCTGGTCTTGGTCTGGGAGCAGGGTATCCTGCTCTTGGTCTGGGAGCAGGGTATCCTGGTCTTGGTCTGGGAGCAGGGTATCCTGGTCTTGGTCTGGGAGCAGGTTATCCTGGTCTTGGTCTGGGAGCAGGGTATCCTGGTCTTGGTCTGGGAGCAGGTTATCCTGGTCTTGGTCTGGGAGCAGGGTATCCTGGTCTTGGTCTGGGAGCAGGTTATCCTGGTCTTGGTCTGGGAGCAGGGTATCCTGGTCTTGGTCTGGGAGCAGGGTATCCTGGTCTTGGTCTGGGAGCAGGGTATCCTGGTCTTGGTCTGGGAGCAGGGTATCCTGGTCTTGGTCTGGGAGCAGGGTATCCTGGTCTTGGTCTGGGTGCAGGTTATCCTGGTCTTGGTCTGGGAGCAGGTTATCCCGGTCTTGGTCTGGGAGCAGGGTATCCCGGTCTTGGTCTGGGAGCAGGGTATCCCGGTCTTGGTCTGGGAGCAGTGTATCCTGGTCTCGGTCTGGGAGCAGGTTATCCTGGTCTTGGTCTGGGTGCAGGTTATCCCGGTCTTGGTCTGGGAGCAGGTTATCCTGGTCTTGGTCTGGGAGCAGGGTATCCTGGTCTTGGTCTGGGAGCAGGGTATCCTGGTCTTGGTCTGGGAGCAGGGTATCCTGGTCTTGGTCTGGGAGCAGGGTATCCTGGTCTTGGTCTGGGTGCAGGTTATCCTGGTCTTGGTCTGGGTGCAGGTTATCCTGGTCTTGGTCTGGGAGCAGGGTATCCTGGTCTTGGTCTGGGAGCAGGTTATCCTGGTCTTGGTCTGGGAGCAGGTTATCCTGGTCTTGGTCTGGGAGCAGGGTATCCTGGTCTTGGTCTGGGAGCAGGGTATCCTGGTCTTGGTCTGGGAGCAGGGTATCCCGGTCTTGGTCTGGGAGCAGGGTATCCCGGTCTTGGTCTGGGAGCAGGGTATCCTGCTCTTGGTCTGGGAGCAGGGTATCCTGGTCTTGGTCTGGGAGCAGGGTATCCTGGTCTTGGTCTGGGAGCAGGGTATCCTGGTCTTGGTCTGGGTGCAGGGTATCCTGGTCTTGGTCTGGGAGCAGGGTATCCCGGTCTTGGTCTGGGAGCAGGTTATCCCAGTCTTAGTCTGGGTGCAGGTTATCCCGGTCTTGGTCTGGGAGCAGGGTATCCTGGTCTTGGTCTGGGAGCAGGGTATCCTGGTCTTGGTCTGGGAGCAGGTTATCCTGGTCTTGGTCTGGGAGCAGGTTATCCCGGTCTTGGTCTGGGAGCAGGGTATCCTGGTCTTGGTCTGGGTGCAGGTTATCCTGGTCTTGGTCTGGGAGCAGGTTATCCCGGTCTTGGTCTGGGTGCAGGTTATCCTGGTCTTGGTCTGGGAGCAGGTTATCCCGGTCTTGGTCTGGGAGCAGGGTATCCTGGTCTTGGTCTGGGAGCAGGGTATCCCGGTCTTGGTCTGGGAGCAGGTTATCCTGGTCTTGGTCTGGGAGCAGGGTATCCCGGTCTTGGTCTGGGAGCAGGTTATCCCGGTCTTGGTCTGGGAGCAGGGTTATCCTGGTCTTGGTCTGGGTGCAGGGTATCCCGGTCTTGGTCTGGGAGCAGGGTATCCTGGTCTTGGTCTGGGAGCAGGGTATCCTGGTCTTGGTCTGGGAGCAGGGTATCCTGGTCTTGGTCTGGGAGCAGGTTATCCTGGTCTTGGTCTGGGAGCAGGGTATCCCGGTCTTGGTCTGGGTGCAGGTTATCCTGGTCTTGGTCTGGGAGCAGGGTATCCTGGTCTTGGTCTGGGAGCAGGTTATCCCGGTCTTGGTCTGGGAGCAGGTTATCCTGGTCTTGGTCTGGGAGCAGGGTATCCTGGTCTTGGTCTGGGAGCAGGGTATCCTGGTCTTGGTCTGGGAGCAGGGTATCCTGGTCTTGGTCTGGGAGCAGGGTATCCTGGTCTTGGTCTGGGAGCAGGTTATCCCGGTCTTGGTCTGGGAGCAGGGTATCCTGGTCTTGGTCTGGGAGCAGGGTATCCTGGTCTTGGTCTGGGTGCAGGGTATCCCGGTCTTGGTCTGGGAGCAGGTTATCCTGGTCTTGGTCTGGGAGCAGGGTATCCTGGTCTTGGTCTGGGAGCAGGGTATCCTGGTCTTGGTCTGGGTGCAGGGTATCCCGGTCTTGGTCTGGGAGCAGGTTATCCTGGTCTTGGTCTGGGAGCAGGGTATCCTGGTCTTGGTCTGGGAGCAGGTTATCCCGGTCTTGGTCTGGGAGCAGGGTATCCTGGTCTTGGTCTGGGAGCAGGGTATCCTGGTCTTGGTCTGGGAGCAGGGTATCCTGGTCTTGGTCTGGGAGCAGGTTATCCCGGTCTTGGTCTGGGAGCAGGTTATCCTGGTCTTGGTCTGGGTGCAGGTTATCCCGGTCTTGGTCTGGGAGCAGGTTATCCCGGTCTTGGTCTGGGAGCAGGGTATCCTGGTCTTGGTCTGGGAGCAGGGTATCCTGGTCTTGGTCTGGGAGCAGGTTATCCTGGTCTTGGTCTGGGAGCAGGGTATCCTGGTCTTGGTCTGGGAGCAGGGTATCCTGGTCTTGGTCTGGGAGCAGGGTATCCTGGTCTTGGTCTGGGAGCAGGGTATCCTGGTCTTGGTCTGGGAGCAGGGTATCCTGGTCTTGGTCTGGGTGCAGGGTATCCCGGTCTTGGTCTGGGAGCAGGTTATCCTGGTCTTGGTCTGGGAGCAGGGTATCCTGGTCTTGGTCTGGGAGCAGGGTATCCTGGTCTTGGTCTGGGTGCAGGGTATCCTGGTCTTGGTCTGGGAGCAGGTTATCCCGGTCTTGGTCTGGGTGCAGGTTATCCTGGTCTTGGTCTGGGAGCAGGTTATCCTGGTCTTGGTCTGGGAGCAGGGTATCCTGGTCTTGGTCTGGGAGCAGGTTATCCTGGTCTTGGTCTGGGTGCAGGTTATCCCTGGTCTTGGTCTGGGAGCAGGGTATCCCGGTCTTGGTCTGGGAGCAGGTTATCCTGGTCTTGGTCTGGGAGCAGGTTATCCTGGTCTTGGTCTGGGAGCAGGGTATCCTGGTCTTGGTCTGGGAGCAGGGTATCCTGGTCTTGGTCTGGGAGCAGGGTATCCTGGTCTTGGTCTGGGAGCAGGGTATCCCGGTCTTGGTCTGGGAGCAGGTTATCCCGGTCTTGGTCTGGGAGCAGGGTATCCTGGTCTTGGTCTGGGAGCAGGTTATCCTGGTCTTGGTCTGGGAGCAGGGTATCCCGGTCTTGGTCTGGGAGCAGGTTATCCTGGTCTTGGTCTGGGAGCAGGGTATCCCGGTCTTGGTCTGGGAGCAGGGTATCCCGGTCTTGGTCTGGGAGCAGGGTATCCCGGTCTTGGTCTGGGAGCAGGGTATCCCGGTCTTGGTCTGGGAGCAGGGTATCCTGGTCTTGGTCTGGGAGCAGGTTATCCTGGTCTTGGTCTGGGAGCAGGGTATCCTGGTCTTGGTCTGGGAGCAGGGTATCCTGGTCTTGGTCTGGGAGCAGGGTATCCCGGTCTTGGTCTGGGAGCAGGTTATCCCGGTCTTGGTCTGGGAGCAGGGTATCCTGGTCTTGGTCTGGGAGCAGGGTATCCTGGTCTTGGTCTGGGAGCAGGGTATCCCGGTCTTGGTCTGGGAGCAGGGTATCCTGGTCTTGGTCTGGGAGCAGGTTATCCCGGTCTTGGTCTGGGTGCAGGTTATCCTGGTCTTGGTCTGGGAGCAGGTTATCCCGGTCTTGGTCTGGGTGCAGGTTATCCCGGTCTTGGTCTGGGAGCAGGGTATCCTGGTCTTGGTCTGGGAGCAGGTTATCCCGGTCTTGGTCTGGGAGCAGGGTATCCTGGTCTTGGTCTGGGAGCAGGGTATCCTGGTCTTGGTCTGGGAGCAGGGTATCCTGGTCTTGGTCTGGGAGCAGGGTATCCTGGTCTTGGTCTGGGTGCAGGGTATCCTGGTCTTGGTCTGGGAGCAGGTTATCCCGGTCTTGGTCTGGGTGCAGGTTATCCCGGTCTTGGTCTGGGTGCAGGTTATCCTGGTCTTGGTCTGGGAGCAGGGTATCCTGGTCTTGGTCTGCGAGCAGGGTATCCCGGTCTTGGTCTGGGAGCAGGGTATCCTGGTCTTGGTCTGGGTGCAGGTTATCCTGGTCTTGGTCTGGGAGCAGGGTATCCTGGTCTTGGTCTGGGTGCAGGTTATCCCGGTCTTGGTCTGGGTGCAGGTTATCCTGGTCTTGGTCTGGGAGCAGGGTATCCTGGTCTTGGTCTGGGAGCAGGGTATCCCGGTCTTGGTCTGGGAGCAGGGTATCCTGGTCTTGGTCTGGGAGCAGGGTATCCCGGTCTTGGTCTGGGAGCAGGGTATCCTGGTCTTGGTCTGGGAGCAGGGTATCCTGGTCTTGGTCTGGGTGCAGGGTATCCTGGTCTTGGTCTGGGAGCAGGGTATCCTGGTCTTGGTCTGGGAGCAGGGTATCCTGGTCTTGGTCTGGGAGCAGGGTATCCTGGTCTTGCTCTGGGAGCAGGGTATCCTGGTCTTGGTCTGGGAGCAGGGTATCCTGGTCTTGGTCTGGGAGCAGGGTATCCTGGTCTTGGTCTGGGAGCAGGGTATCCTGGTCTTGGTCTGGGAGCAGGGTATCCTGGTCTTGGTCTGGGAGCAGGGTATCCTGGTCTTGGTCTGGGTGCAGGGTATCCTGGTCTTGCTCTGGGAGCAGGGTATCCTGGTCTTGGTCTGGGAGCAGGGTATCCTGGTCTTGGTCTGGGAGCAGGGTATCCTGGTCTTGGTCTGGGAGCAGGGTATCCTGGTCTTGGTCTGGGAGCAGGGTATCCCGGTCTTGGTCTGGGAGCAGGGTATCCCGGTCTTGGTCTGGGAGCAGGGTATCCTGGTCTTGGTCTGGGAGCAGGGTATCCTGGTCTTGGTCTGGGAGCAGGGTATCCTGGTCTTGGTCTGGGAGCAGGTTATCCCGGTCTTGGTCTGGGTGCAGGTTATCCTGGTCTTGGTCTGGGAGCAGGTTATCCTGGTCTTGGTCTGGGAGCAGGTTATCCCGGTCTTGGTCTGGGTGCAGGTTATCCTGGTCTTGGTCTGGGAGCAGGTTATCCTGGTCTTGGTCTGGGAGCAGGTTATCCCGGTCTTGGTCTGGGTGCAGGTTATCCTGGTCTTGGTCTGGGAGCAGGTTATCCCGGTCTTGGTCTGGGAGCAGGGTATCCCGGTCTTGGTCTGGGAGCAGGGTATCCCGGTCTTGGTCTGGGTGCAGGTTATCCTGGTCTTGGTCTGGGAGCAGGTTATCCCGGTCTTGGTCTGGGTGCAGGGTATCCTGGTCTTGGTCTGGGAGCAGGGTATCCTGGTCTTGGTCTGGGTGCAGGTTATCCCGGTCTTGGTCTGGGAGCAGGGTATCCTGGTCTTGGTCTGGGAGCAGGGTATCCTGGTCTTGGTCTGGGAGCAGGGTATCCCGGTCTTGGTCTGGGAGCAGGTTATCCCGGTCTTGGTCTGGGTGCAGGTTATCCCGGTCTTGGTCTGGGAGCAGGGTATCCCGGTCTTGGTCTGGGAGCAGGTTATCCTGGTCTTGGTCTGGGAGCAGGTTATCCCGGTCTTGGTCTGGGTGCAGGGTATCCCGGTCTTGGTCTGGGAGCAGGTTATCCCGGTCTTGGTCTGGGAGCAGGGTATCCTGGTCTTGGTCTGGGAGCAGGTTATCCCGGTCTTGGTCTGGGAGCAGGTTATCCTGGTCTTGGTCTGGGAGCAGGTTATCCCGGTCTTGGTCTGGGAGCAGGTTATCCCGGTCTTGGTCTGGGAGCAGGTTATCCTGGTCTTGGTCTGGGAGCAGGTTATCCCGGTCTTGGTCTGGGAGCAGGTTATCCCGGTCTTGCTCTGGGTGCAGGGTATCCTGGTCTTGGTCTGGGAGCAGGGTATCCTGGTCTTGGTCTGGGAGCAGGTTATCCCGGTCTTGGTCTGGGAGCAGGTTATCCTGGTCTTGGTCTGGGAGCAGGGTATCCCGGTCTTGGTCTGGGAGCAGGGTATCCCGGTCTTGGTCTGGGAGCAGGGTATCCCGGTCTTGGTCTGGGAGCAGGTTATCCTGGTCTTGGTCTGGGTGCAGGTTATCCTGGTCTTGGTCTGGGAGCAGGGTATCCTGGTCTTGGTCTGGGTGCAGGTTATCCTGGTCTTGGTCTGGGAGCAGGTTATCCCGGTCTTGGTCTGGGAGCAGGTTATCCTGGTCTTGGTCTGGGAGCAGGGTATCCCGGTCTTGGTCTGGGTGCAGGGTATCCCGGTCTTGGTCTGGGAGCAGGTTATCCCGGTCTTGGTCTGGGTGCAGGTTATCCTGGTCTTGGTCTGGGAGCAGGGTATCCCGGTCTTGGTCTGGGAGCAGGTTATCCTGGTCTTGGTCTGGGAGCAGGTTATCCTGGTCTTGGTCTGGGAGCAGGTTATCCTGGTCTTGGTCTGGGAGCAGGGTATATCCCGGTCTTGGTCTGGGAGCAGGGTATCCCGGTCTTGGTCTGGGAGCAGGTTATCCTGGTCTTGGTCTGGGTGCAGGGTATCCCGGTCTTGGTCTGGGAGCAGGGTATCCCGGTCTTGGTCTGGGAGCAGGGTATCCCGGTCTTGGTCTGGGAGCAGGGTATCCCGGTCTTGGTCTGGGAGCAGGGTATCCTGGTCTTGGTCTGGGAGCAGGGTATCCTGGTCTTGGTCTGGGTGCAGGTTATCCCGGTCTTGGTCTGGGAGCAGGTTATCCCGGTCTTGGTCTGGGAGCAGGGTATCCTGGTCTTGGTCTGGGAGCAGGGTATCCCGGTCTTGGTCTGGGAGCAGGGTATCCCGGTCTTGGTCTGGGTGCAGGTTATCCCGGTCTTGGTCTGGGAGCAGGTTATCCCGGTCTTGGTCTGGGAGCAGGTTATCCTGGTCTTGGTCTGGGTGCAGGGTATCCCGGTCTTGGTCTGGGAGCAGGGTATCCCGGTCTTGGTCTGGGAGCAGGGTATCCCGGTCTTGGTCTGGGAGCAGGGTATCCTGGTCTTGGTCTGGGAGCAGGGTATCCCGGTCTTGGTCTGGGAGCAGGGTATCCCGGTCTTGGTCTGGGAGCAGGGTATCCTGGTCTTGGTCTGGGAGCAGGGTATCCTGGTCTTGGTCTGGGTGCAGGTTATCCCGGTCTTGGTCTGGGAGCAGGTTATCCCGGTCTTGGTCTGGGAGCAGGGTATCCTGGTCTTGGTCTGGGTGCAGGTTATCCTGGTCTTGGTCTGGGAGCAGGGTATCCTGGTCTTGGTCTGGGAGCAGGGTATCCTGGTCTTGGTCTGGGTGCAGGTTATCCCGGTCTTGGTCTGGGAGCAGGGTATCCTGGTCTTGGTCTGGGTGCAGGTTATCCCGGTCTTGGTCTGGGAGCAGGTTATCCCGGTCTTGGTCTGGGAGCAGGTTATCCTGGTCTTGGTCTGGGTGCAGGGTATCCCGGTCTTGGTCTGGGAGCAGGGTATCCCGGTCTTGGTCTGGGAGCAGGGTATCCCGGTCTTGGTCTGGGAGCAGGTTATCCTGGTCTTGGTCTGGGTGCAGGTTATCCCGGTCTTGGTCTGGGAGCAGGTTATCCCGGTCTTGGTCTGGGAGCAGGTTATCCTGGTCTTGGTCTGGGAGCAGGTTATCCCGGTCTTGGTCTGGGAGCAGGGTATCCTGGTCTTGGTCTGGGAGCAGGGTATCCTGGTCTTGGTCTGGGTGCAGGTTATCCCGGTCTTGGTCTGGGAGCAGGGTATCCTGGTCTTGGTCTGGGAGCAGGGTATCCTGGTCTTGGTCTGGGAGCAGGGTATCCTGGTCTTGGTCTGGGTGCAGGTTATCCCGGTCTTGGTCTGGGAGCAGGTTATCCCGGTCTTGGTCTGGGAGCAGGGTATCCTGGTCTTGGTCTGGGTGCAGGTTATCCTGGTCTTGGTCTGGGAGCAGGGTATCCTGGTCTTGGTCTGGGAGCAGGGTATCCTGGTCTTGGTCTGGGTGCAGGTTATCCCGGTCTTGGTCTGGGAGCAGGTTATCCCGGTCTTGGTCTGGGAGCAGGGTATCCCGGTCTTGGTCTGGGAGCAGGGTATCCTGGTCTTGGTCTGGGTGCAGGTTATCCCGGTCTTGGTCTGGGAGCAGGTTATCCCGGTCTTGGTCTGGGAGCAGGTTATCCTGGTCTTGGTCTGGGAGCAGGTTATCCTGGTCTTGGTCTGGGAGCAGGGTATCCTGGTCTTGGTCTGGGAGCAGGGTATCCTGGTCTTGGTCTGGGTGCAGGTTATCCCGGTCTTGGTCTGGGAGCAGGTTATCCTGGTCTTGGTCTGGGAGCAGGTTATCCCGGTCTTGGTCTGGGAGCAGGTTATCCTGGTCTTGGTCTGGGAGCAGGTTATCCTGGTCTTGGTCTGGGAGCAGGGTATCCTGGTCTTGGTCTGGGTGCAGGTTATCCCGGTCTTGGTCTGGGAGCAGGGTATCCTGGTCTTGGTCTGGGAGCAGGTTATCCTGGTCTTGGTCTGGGAGCAGGGTATCCTGGTCTTGGTCTGGGAGCAGGTTATCCCGGTCTTGGTCTGGGAGCAGGTTATCCTGGTCTTGGTCTGGGTGCAGGTTATCCCGGTCTTGGTCTGGGAGCAGGTTATCCTGGTCTTGGTCTGGGTGCAGGGTATCCCGGTCTTGGTCTGGGAGCAGGGTATCCCGGTCTTGGTCTGGGAGCAGGGTATCCTGGTCTTGGTCTGGGAGCAGGGTATCCCGGTCTTGGTCTGGGAGCAGGGTATCCCGGTCTTGGTCTGGGAGCAGGTTATCCCGGTCTTGGTCTGGGAGCAGGGTATCCTGGTCTTGGTCTGGGTGCAGGTTATCCTGGTCTTGGTCTGGGAGCAGGGTATCCTGGTCTTGGTCTGGGAGCAGGGTATCCTGGTCTTGGTCTGGGTGCAGGTTATCCGGTCTTGGTCTGGGAGCAGGTTATCCCGGTCTTGGTCTGGGAGCAGGGTATCCTGGTCTTGGTCTGGGAGCAGGGTATCCTGGTCTTGGTCTGGGAGCAGGGTATCCTGGTCTTGGTCTGGGAGCAGGGTATCCTGGTCTTGGTCTGGGTGCAGGGTATCCTGGTCTTGGTCTGGGAGCAGGGTATCCTGGTCTTGGTCTGGGAGCAGGTTATCCCGGTCTTGGTCTGGGAGCAGGGTATCCTGGTCTTGGTCTGGGAGCAGGTTATCCCGGTCTTGGTCTGGGAGCAGGGTATCCCGGTCTTGGTCTGGGAGCAGGGTATCCTGGTCTTGGTCTGGGAGCAGGGTATCCTGGTCTTGGTCTGGGAGCAGGGTATCCTGGTCTTGGTCTGGGAGCAGGTTATCCCGGTCTTGGTCTGGGAGCAGGTTATCCTGGTCTTGGTCTGGGAGCAGGTTATCCTGGTCTTGGTCTGGGAGCAGGGTATCCTGGTCTTGGTCTGGGAGCAGGGTATCCTGGTCTTGGTCTGGGTGCAGGTTATCCCGGTCTTGGTCTGGGAGCAGGTTATCCCGGTCTTGGTCTGGGAGCAGGGTATCCTGGTCTTGGTCTGGGAGCAGGTTATCCCGGTCTTGGTCTGGGAGCAGGTTATCCCGGTCTTGGTCTGGGTGCAGGTTATCCTGGTCTTGGTCTGGGAGCAGGGTATCCTGGTCTTGGTCTGGGTGCAGGTTATCCCGGTCTTGGTCTGGGTGCAGGGTATCCTGGTCTTGGTCTGGGAGCAGGTTATCCCGGTCTTGGTCTGGGAGCAGGTTATCCTGGTCTTGGTCTGGGAGCAGGTTATCCCGGTCTTGGTCTGGGAGCAGGGTATCCCGGTCTTGGTCTGGGAGCAGGGTATCCCGGTCTTGGTCTGGGTGCAGGTTATCCTGGTCTTGGTCTGGGAGCAGGGTATCCTGGTCTTGGTCTGGGAGCAGGGTATCCTGGTCTTGGTCTGGGAGCAGGGTATCCTGGTCTTGGTCTGGGTGCAGGTTATCCCGGTCTTGGTCTGGGTGCAGGGTATCCTGGTCTTGGTCTGGGAGCAGGTTATCCCGGTCTTGGTCTGGGAGCAGGTTATCCTGGTCTTGGTCTGGGAGCAGGTTATCCCGGTCTTGGTCTGGGAGCAGGGTATCCCGGTCTTGGTCTGGGAGCAGGGTATCCCGGTCTTGGTCTGGGTGCAGGTTATCCCGGTCTTGGTCTGGGAGCAGGGTATCCTGGTCTTGGTCTGGGAGCAGGGTATCCTGGTCTTGGTCTGGGAGCAGGTTATCCCGGTCTTGGTCTGGGTGCAGGGTATCCTGGTCTTGGTCTGGGAGCAGGGTATCCTGGTCTTGGTCTGGGTGCAGGTTATCCCGGTCTTGGTCTGGGTGCAGGGTATCCCGGTCTTGGTCTGGGAGCAGGGTATCCTGGTCTTGGTCTGGGAGCAGGTTATCCCGGTCTTGGTCTGGGAGCAGGTTATCCTGGTCTTGGTCTGGGAGCAGGGTATCCCGGTCTTGGTCTGGGAGCAGGTTATCCTGGTCTTGGTCTGGGTGCAGGTTATCCTGGTCTTGGTCTGGGTGCAGGGTATCCTGGTCTTGGTCTGGGAGCAGGGTATCCCGGTCTTGGTCTGGGAGCAGGTTATCCCGGTCTTGGTCTGGGTGCAGGTTATCCCGGTCTTGGTCTGGGAGCAGGGTATCCCGGTCTTGGTCTGGGAGCAGGTTATCCTGGTCTTGGTCTGGGAGCAGGTTATCCCGGTCTTGGTCTGGGAGCAGGTTATCCCGGTCTTGGTCTGGGAGCAGGTTATCCTGGTCTTGGTCTGGGAGCAGGTTATCCCGGTCTTGGTCTGGGAGCAGGGTATCCTGGTCTTGGTCTGGGAGCAGGTTATCCTGGTCTTGGTCTGGGAGCAGGGTATCCTGGTCTTGGTCTGGGAGCAGGGTATCCCGGTCTTGGTCTGGGAGCAGGTTATCCCGGTCTTGGTCTGGGAGCAGGGTATCCTGGTCTTGGTCTGGGTGCAGGTTATCCTGGTCTTGGTCTGGGAGCAGGTTATCCCGGTCTTGGTCTGGGAGCAGGGTATCCTGGTCTTGGTCTGGGAGCAGGGTATCCTGGTCTTGCTCTGGGAGCAGGGTATCCTGGTCTTGGTCTGGGAGCAGGGTATCCTGGTCTTGGTCTGGGAGCAGGGTATCCTGGTCTTGGTCTGGGAGCAGGGTATCCTGGTCTTGGTCTGGGAGCAGGTTATCCTGGTCTTGGTCTGGGAGCAGGTTATCCCGGTCTTGGTCTGGGAGCAGGGTATCCTGGTCTTGGTCTGGGAGCAGTTTATCCCGGTCTTGGTCTGGGAGCAGGGTATCCTGGTCTTGGTCTGGGAGCAGGGTATCCTGGTCTTGGTCTGGGAGCAGGTTATCCTGGTCTTGGTCTGGGAGCAGGTTATCCCGGTCTTGGTCTGGGAGCAGGTTATCCTGGTCTTGGTCTGGGAGCAGGTTATCCCGGTCTTGGTCTGGGAGCAGGGTATCCTGGTCTTGGTCTGGGTGCAGGGTATCCCGGTCTTGGTCTGGGAGCAGGTTATCCTGGTCTTGGTCTGGGAGCAGGGTATCCTGGTCTTGGTCTGGGAGCAGGGTATCCTGGTCTTGGTCTGGGTGCAGGGTATCCTGGTCTTGGTCTGGGTGCAGGGTATCCTGGTCTTGGTCTGGGTGCAGGGTATCCCGGTCTTGGTCTGGGAGCAGGTTATCCCGGTCTTGGTCTGGGAGCAGGGTATCCTGGTCTTGGTCTGGGTGCAGGGTATCCCGGTCTTGGTCTGGGTGCAGGGTATCCCGGTCTTGGTCTGGGAGCAGGTTATCCTGGTCTTGGTCTGGGAGCAGGGTATCCTGGTCTTGGTCTGGGAGCAGGGTATCCTGGTCTTGGTCTGGGAGCAGGGTATCCTGGTCTTGGTCTGGGAGCAGGGTATCCTGGTCTTGGTCTGGGAGCAGGGTATCCTGGTCTTGGTCTGGGAGCAGGGTATCCTGGTCTTGGTCTGGGTGCAGGTTATCCCGGTCTTGGTCTGGGAGCAGGGTATCCTGGTCTTGGTCTGGGAGCAGGGTATCCTGGTCTTGGTCTGGGTGCAGGTTATCCTGGTCTTGGTCTGGGTGCAGGTTATCCTGGTCTTGGTCTGGGAGCAGGGTATCCTGGTCTTGGTCTGGGAGCAGGGTATCCTGGTCTTGGTCTGGGAGCAGGTTATCCCGGTCTTGGTCTGGGTGCAGGGTATCCTGGTCTTGGTCTGGGAGCAGGGTATCCCGGTCTTGGTCTGGGAGCAGGTTATCCCGGTCTTGGTCTGGGAGCAGGGTATCCTGGTCTTGGTCTGGGAGCAGGGTATCCTGGTCTTGGTCTGGGAGCAGGGTATCCTGGTCTTGGTCTGGGTGCAGGGTATCCCGGTCTTGGTCTGGGAGCAGGGTATCCTGGTCTTGGTCTGGGAGCAGGTTATCCTGGTCTTGGTCTGGGTGCAGGGTATCCTGGTCTTGGTCTGGGAGCAGGGTATCCTGGTCTTGGTCTGGGAGCAGGTTATCCCGGTCTTGGTCTGGGAGCAGGGTATCCTGGTCTTGGTCTGGGAGCAGGGTATCCTGGTCTTGGTCTGGGAGCAGGGTATCCTGGTCTTGGTCTGGGAGCAGGTTATCCCGGTCTTGGTCTGGGAGCAGGGTATCCTGGTCTTGGTCTGGGAGCAGGGTATCCTGGTCTTGGTCTGGGAGCAGGGTATCCTGGTCTTGGTCTGGGAGCAGGGTATCCTGGTCTAGGTCTGGGAGCAGGGTATCCTGGTCTTGGTCTGGGAGCAGGGTATCCTGGTCTTGGTCTGGGAGCAGGGTATCCTGGTCTTGGTCTGGGAGCAGGGTATCCTGGTCTTGGTCTGGGAGCAGGGTATCCTGGTCTTGGTCTGGGAGCAGGGTATCCCGGTCTTGGTCTGGGAGCAGGTTATCCCGGTCTTGGTCTGGGAGCAGGGTATCCTGGTCTTGGTCTGGGAGCAGGGTATCCTGGTCTTGGTCTGGGAGCAGGGTATCCTGGTCTTGGTCTGGGAGCAGGTTATCCTGGTCTTGGTCTGGGAGCAGGTTATCCCGGTCTTGGTCTGGGAGCAGGGTATCCTGGTCTTGGTCTGGGAGCAGTTTATCCCGGTCTTGGTCTGGGAGCAGGGTATCCTGGTCTTGGTCTGGGAGCAGGGTATCCTGGTCTTGGTCTGGGAGCAGGGTATCCCGGTCTTGGTCTGGGAGCAGGTTATCCCGGTCTTGGTCTGGGAGCAGGGTATCCTGGTCTTGGTCTGGGAGCAGGTTATCCTGGTCTTGGTCTGGGAGCAGGTTATCCCGGTCTTGGTCTGGGAGCAGGGTATCCTGGTCTTGCTCTGGGAGCAGGGTATCCCGGTCTTGGTCTGGGAGCAGGTTATCCTGGTCTTGGTCTGGGAGCAGGTTATCCCGGTCTTGGTCTGGGAGCAGGGTATCCTGGTCTTGGTCTGGGTGCAGGGTATCCCGGTCTTGGTCTGGGAGCAGGTTATCCTGGTCTTGGTCTGGGAGCAGGGTATCCTGGTCTTGGTCTGGGAGCAGGGTATCCTGGTCTTGGTCTGGGTGCAGGGTATCCCGGTCTTGGTCTGGGAGCAGGTTATCCTGGTCTTGGTCTGGGAGCAGGGTATCCTGGTCTTGGTCTGGGAGCAGGTTATCCCGGTCTTGGTCTGGGAGCAGGTTATCCCGGTCTTGGTCTGGGAGCAGGGTATCCTGGTCTTGGTCTGGGAGCAGGGTATCCTGGTCTTGGTCTGGGAGCAGGGTATCCTGGTCTTGGTCTGGGTGCGGGGTATCCTGGTCTTGGTCTGGGAGCAGGTTATCCTGGTCTTGGTCTGGGAGCAGGTTATCCTGGTCTTGGTCTGGGAGCAGGGTATCCTGGTCTTGGTCTGGGAGCAGGGTATCCTGGTCTTGGTCTGGGTGCAGGTTATCCCGGTCTTGGTCTGGGAGCAGGGTATCCTGGTCTTGGTCTGGGAGCAGGGTATCCTGGTCTTGGTCTGGGAGCAGGTTATCCCGGTCTTGGTCTGGGAGCAGGTTATCCCGGTCTTGGTCTGGGAGCAGGGTATCCTGGTCTTGGTCTGGGAGCAGGTTATCCTGGTCTTGGTCTGGGAGCAGGTTATCCCGGTCTTGGTCTGGGTGCAGGGTATCCTGGTCTTGGTCTGGGAGCAGGTTATCCTGGTCTTGGTCTGGGAGCAGGGTATCCCGGTCTTGGTCTGGGAGCAGGGTATCCCGGTCTTGGTCTGGGAGCAGGTTATCCCGGTCTTGGTCTGGGTGCAGGGTATCCTGGTCTTGGTCTGGGAGCAGGTTATCCTGGTCTTGGTCTGGGAGCAGGTTATCCTGGTCTTGGTCTGGGAGCAGGTTATCCCGGTCTTGGTCTGGGAGCAGGGTATCCTGGTCTTGGTCTGGGAGCAGGTTATCCTGGTCTTGGTCTGGGAGCAGGTTATCCCGGTCTTGGTCTGGGAGCAGGGTATCCTGGTCTTGCTCTGGGAGCAGGGTATCCCGGTCTTGGTCTGGGAGCAGGTTATCCTGGTCTTGGTCTGGGAGCAGGTTATCCCGGTCTTGGTCTGGGAGCAGGGTATCCTGGTCTTGGTCTGGGTGCAGGGTATCCCGGTCTTGGTCTGGGAGCAGGTTATCCTGGTCTTGGTCTGGGAGCAGGGTATCCTGGTCTTGGTCTGGGAGCAGGGTATCCTGGTCTTGGTCTGGGTGCAGGGTATCCCGGTCTTGGTCTGGGAGCAGGTTATCCTGGTCTTGGTCTGGGAGCAGGGTATCCTGGTCTTGGTCTGGGAGCAGGTTATCCTGGTCTTGGTCTGGGAGCAGGGTATCCTGGTCTTGGTCTGGGAGCAGGGTATCCTGGTCTTGGTCTGGGAGCCGGTTATCCTGGTCTTGGTCTGGGAGCAGGTTATCCCGGTCTTGGTCTGGGAGCAGGGTATCCCGGTCTTGGTCTGGGAGCAGGTTATCCTGGTCTTGGTCTGGGAGCAGGGTATCCTGGTCTTGGTCTGGGAGCAGGGTATCCTGGTCTTGGTCTGGGAGCAGGTTATCCCGGTCTTGGTCTGGGTGCAGGGTATCCTGGTCTTGGTCTGGGAGCAGGGTATCCCGGTCTTGGTCTGGGAGCAGGTTATCCCGGTCTTGGTCTGGGAGCAGGGTATCCTGGTCTTGGTCTGGGAGCAGGGTATCCTGGTCTTGGTCTGGGAGCAGGGTATCCTGGTCTTGGTCTGGGTGCAGGGTATCCCGGTCTTGGTCTGGGAGCAGGGTATCCTGGTCTTGGTCTGGGAGCAGGTTATCCTGGTCTTGGTCTGGGTGCAGGGTATCCTGGTCTTGGTCTGGGAGCAGGGTATCCTGGTCTTGGTCTGGGAGCAGGTTATCCCGGTCTTGGTCTGGGAGCAGGGTATCCTGGTCTTGGTCTGGGAGCAGGGTATCCTGGTCTTGGTCTGGGAGCAGGGTATCCTGGTCTTGGTCTGGGAGCAGGGTATCCTGGTCTTGGTCTGGGAGCAGGTTATCCCGGTCTTGGTCTGGGAGCAGGGTATCCTGGTCTTGGTCTGGGAGCAGTTTATCCCGGTCTTGGTCTGGGTGCAGGGTATCCCGGTCTTGGTCTGGGAGCAGGTTATCCCGGTCTTGGTCTGGGAGCAGGGTATCCTGGTCTTGGTCTGGGAGCAGGGTATCCTGGTCTTGGTCTGGGAGCAGGGTATCCTGGTCTTGGTCTGGGAGCAGGTTATCCTGGTCTTGGTCTGGGAGCAGGTTATCCCGGTCTTGGTCTGGGAGCAGGGTATCCTGGTCTTGGTCTGGGAGCAGTTTATCCCGGTCTTGGTCTGGGAGCAGGGTATCCTGGTCTTGGTCTGGGAGCAGGGTATCCTGGTCTTGGTCTGGGAGCAGGGTATCCTGGTCTTGGTCTGGGAGCAGTTTATCCCGGTCTTGGTCTGGGAGCAGGGTATCCTGGTCTTGGTCTGGGAGCAGGTTATCCTGGTCTTGGTCTGGGAGCAGGGTATCCTGGTCTTGGTCTGGGAGCAGGGTATCCTGGTCTTGGTCTGGGAGCAGGGTATCCTGGTCTTGGTCTGGGAGCAGGTTATCCCGGTCTTGGTCTGGGAGCAGGGTATCCTGGTCTTGGTCTGGGAGCAGGTTATCCTGGTCTTGGTCTGGGAGCAGGTTATCCTGGTCTTGGTCTGGGAGCAGGTTATCCTGGTCTTGGTCTGGGAGCAGGGTATCCTGGTCTTGGTCTGGGAGCAGGGTATCCTGGTCTTGGTCTGGGTGCAGGGTATCCCGGTCTTGGTCTGGGAGCAGGTTATCCTGGTCTTGGTCTGGGAGCAGGTTATCCCGGTCTTGGTCTGGGAGCAGGTTATCCCGGTCTTGGTCTGGGAGCAGGGTATCCTGGTCTTGGTCTGGGAGCAGGGTATCCTGGTCTTGGTCTGGGAGCAGGGTATCCCGGTCTTGGTCTGGGTGCAGGTTATCCCGGTCTTGGTCTGGGAGCAGGGTATCCTGGTCTTGGTCTGGGAGCAGGGTATCCTGGTCTTGGTCTGGGAGCAGGGTATCCTGGTCTTGGTCTGGGAGCAGGGTATCCTGGTCTTGGTCTGGGAGCAGGGTATCCCGGTCTTGGTCTGGGAGCAGGGTATCCCGGTCTTGGTCTGGGAGCAGGGTATCCCGGTCTTGGTCTGGGAGCAGGGTATCCTGGTCTTGGTCTGGGAGCAGGTTATCCCGGTCTTGGTCTGGGAGCAGGGTATCCTGGTCTTGGTCTGGGAGCAGGTTATCCCGGTCTTGGTCTGGGAGCAGGGTATCCTGGTCTTGGTCTGGGTGCAGGTTATCCCGGTCTTGCTCTGGGAGCAGGGTATCCCGGTCTTGGTCTGGGAGCAGGTTATCCTGGTCTTGGTCTGGGAGCAGGGTATCCTGGTCTTGGTCTGGGAGCAGGTTATCCCGGTCTTGGTCTGGGAGCAGGGTATCCTGGTCTTGGTCTGGGTGCAGGGTATCCTGGTCTTGGTCTGGGAGCAGTTTATCCCGGTCTTGGTCTGGGAGCAGGGTATCCTGGTCTTGGTCTGGGAGCAGGGTATCCTGGTCTTGGTCTGGGAGCAGGGTATCCTGGTCTTGGTCTGGGTGCAGGTTATCCTGGTCTTGGTCTGGGAGCAGGGTATCCTGGTCTTGGTCTGGGTGCAGGGTATCCTGGTCTTGGTCTGGGAGCAGGGTATCCTGGTCTTGGTCTGGGAGCAGGGTATCCTGGTCTAGGTCTGGGAGCAGGGTATCCTGGTCTTGCTCTGGGAGCAGGGTATCCCGGTCTTGGTCTGGGAGCAGGGTATCCCGGTCTTGGTCTGGGAGCAGGGTATCCTGGTCTTGGTCTGGGAGCAGGGTATCCTGGTCTTGGTCTGGGAGCAGGTTATCCCGGTCTTGGTCTGGGAGCAGGGTATCCTGGTCTTGGTCTGGGAGCAGGGTATCCTGGTCTTGGTCTGGGAGCAGGGTATCCTGGTCTTGGTCTGGGAGCAGGGTATCCCGGTCTTGGTCTGGGAGCAGGGTATCCCGGTCTTGGTCTGGGAGCAGGGTATCCTGGTCTTGGTCTGGGAGCAGGGTATCCTGGTCTAGGTCTGGGAGCAGGGTATCCTGGTCTTGCTCTGGGAGCAGGGTATCCCGGTCTTGGTCTGGGAGCAGGGTATCCCGGTCTTGGTCTGGGAGCAGGGTATCCTGGTCTTGGTCTGGGAGCAGGGTATCCTGGTCTTGGTCTGGGAGCAGGTTATCCCGGTCTTGGTCTGGGAGCAGGGTATCCTGGTCTTGGTCTGGGAGCAGGGTATCCTGGTCTTGGTCTGGGAGCAGGTTATCCTGGTCTTGGTCTGGGAGCAGGGTATCCCGGTCTTGGTCTGGGAGCAGGGTATCCCGGTCTTGGTCTGGGAGCAGGGTATCCTGGTCTTGGTCTGGGAGCAGGGTATCCTGGTCTTGGTCTGGGAGCAGGTTATCCTGGTCTTGGTCTGGGAGCAGGGTATCCTGGTCTTGGTCTGGGAGCAGGGTATCCTGGTCTAGGTCTGGGAGCAGGGTATCCTGGTCTTGCTCTGGGAGCAGGGTATCCCGGTCTTGGTCTGGGAGCAGGGTATCCCGGTCTTGGTCTGGGAGCAGGGTATCCTGGTCTTGGTCTGGGAGCAGGGTATCCTGGTCTTGGTCTGGGAGCAGGTTATCCCGGTCTTGGTCTGGGAGCAGGGTATCCTGGTCTTGGTCTGGGAGCAGGGTATCCCGGTCTTGGTCTGGGTGCAGGTTATCCCGGTCTTGGTCTGGGAGCAGGGTATCCTGGTCTTGGTCTGGGAGCAGGGTATCCCGGTCTTGGTCTGGGAGCAGGGTATCCTGGTCTAGGTCTGGGAGCAGGGTATCCTGGTCTTGCTCTGGGAGCAGGGTATCCCGGTCTTGGTCTGGGAGCAGGGTATCCTGGTCTAGGTCTGGGAGCAGGGTATCCCGGTCTTGGTCTGGGAGCAGGTTATCCTGGTCTTGGTCTGGGAGCAGGGTAGCCTTTTTTCTGAAGTCACACATTTTCTGAAAAGCTTCTGCTTGCACATCTCAAATACACCTCATCATTTTTTACAAGTAATCTTTTCTTGTGATAGTTGGACTGGAAAACCTGCAAAACTCATGACACAGGTCCCTGGTGATTGAGCACAGATAAAAGAGAAGGTTGGGCAGCTCTTCTAGGAGTTCTCTGGCTAAGAACAAAAAGGTCATTATTGTTACTACAGCAAGTGTTAAAGGAGCCTGAAATGAGTCAGATCTGGGAGGAGAGCTCAGCCCCGCAGCAACGGGAGGAAGGAGCTGAGAGCAGGGAACCTGAAAGGAGAGCTGAGCATCGCAGACAAAGCCAAACAGCTTCCTTTACTGCTCTTATAAATGTCTAACCAGAGACAAGTCTGTGGCACTCCTGCGTACGTTCTGGGCGAGGAGATGATGCTCCTCACCATTCTTGCGCTCAAGCTCCTAACCATCACCCTAAGCGAACACTGGACCTATGACTCACCATTATATACTTTCAAACAAGCCCTGGTGTAGGGCCCCTTGCTGAGGAACTTTGCTGCAATAATCCAACCCTCGGAGAACCCACAGCTGTGGGGGAGTGAGGGGTAAAGCCTGGGATAAGCACAGAGGATCCTTAGCTGTGGGGGAGTGAGGGGTAAAGCCTGGGATAAGCACAGAGGATCCTTAGCTGTGGGGGAGTGAGGAGTAAAGCCAGGGATAAGCACAGAGGATCCTTAGCTGTGGGGGAGTGAGGGGTAAAGCCTGGGATAAGCACAGAGGATCCTTAGCTGTGGGGGAGTGAGGGGTAAAGCCTGGGATAAGCACAGAGGATCCTTAGCTGTGAGGGAGTGAGGGGTAAAGCCTGGGATAAGCACAGAGGATCCTTAGCTGTGAGGGAGTGAGAGGTAAAGCCTGGGATAAGCACAGAGGATCCTTAGCTGTGGGGGAGTGAGGGGTAAAGCCTGGGATAAGCACAGAGGATCCTTAGCTGTGAGGGAGTGAGGGGTAAAGCCTGGGATAAGCACAGAGGATCCTTAGCTGTGAGGGAGTGAGGGGTAAAGCCTGGGATAAGCACAGAGGATCCTTAGCTGTGGGGGAGTGAGGGGTAAAGCCTGGGATAAGCACAGAGGATCCTTAGCTGTGAGGGAGTGAGAGGTAAAGCCTGGGATAAGCACAGAGGATCCTTAGCTGTGAGGGAGTGAGGGGTAAAGCCTGGGATAAGCACAGAGGATCCTTAGCTGTGGGGGAGTGAGGGGTAAAGCCTGGGATAAGCACAGAGGATCCTTAGCTGTGGGGGAGTGAGGGGTAAAGCCTGGGATAAGCACAGAGGATCCTTAGCTGTGGGGGAGTGAGGAGTAAAGCCAGGGATAAGCACAGAGGATCCTTAGCTGTGAGGGGAGTGAGGGGTAAAGCCTGGGATAAGCACAGAGGATCCTTAGCTGTGGGGGAGTGAGGGGTAAAGCCTGGGATAAGCACAGAGGATCCTTAGCTGTGAGGGAGTGAGGGGTAAAGCCTGGGATAAGCACAGAGGATCCTTAGCTGTGAGGGAGTGAGGGGTAAAGCCTGGGATAAGCACAGAGGATCTTTACTTAGGAAGAAGTGAAGGGAAAGCCAGAGATCAGCTGTGATCTGTAGCACCGCACTAGTCTTGAAATTGTTTTGTGCATTAAAGCAATTGCTTGTCTGAAAGTGATGATTTACAGGTCATAGGAAAGCAGCTGGGTAGATGACCGTCCATGCCTCTGGGCCAGAGATGGTGAGCCCCAGTTCCTCTCCCTGCATGCCAGACTTATAGCTGTTCCCTGGTATGACTGGCACCAAAGGTTATCAGCGGGACTAGAAATCTTACACTGAGTCTCTTAGTACAGTCGGCCTACGTTGTGCCCTCTTATCAGTCAATGCCTAGTGGGGCCTCCTATTCACAGGAAGTAACCTCAGAGTTCTGGGAAGAAATGTTGAGAAGGAGCTTTTGTAAAGAAAGCAGGAAGCAAGCTGACCTGAGAGGCTAACACAGAATATGAGCCCAATAGTTAAGAAGCTCCACTAAAACAAGAGCAATTTAAGAGAGACCCAAGTCTTCAGGCAGATGTACTACGCATTTCAGCAATAAATCCTCATTCTCTGCAGGAAATTCTTTTCCTTTCACCCTTGCCCTCTGAGTCCCAGCCAGTTTAGTAAGGACCTTGGGCCTCCTGAAGCACAGAGCTGCTATTTTAGGGTCCAGTTTGCTGGAAAAATGTTCTCTCTCTGACCCCTTGTGGTTGAGACTCTGAATTCATTAATGGCATTCAAGGGTTTGCAGCAGAATCCTGTGCTGGACCCAGTTGTTTACCATTAGCAATTTGTTTCCTGTTTAAATATATTTAAAGATAAAAGTACTCAGTATTGTAAAGGAATAAGCTCAATTAATGGTTATACAAGCAGAAGAAGGATACTGGAGCAAGAGGAATCTGCATCCCTAGAGGATTGTAAACCCAGATCAGAGCAGAAGTCCCTTTTTCACGGCAGGGAGGGGATGTCCACTTCCTTTGGGCTTTCAACACAGTCAGAACCAGGGCTGGGATTTTGCAACTTGCTCTACTCCAGACCTCGCATCGACCATGCAGCAGGGTCCCATCCAAAACCCTAACTCTATGGCTGAGCCTCCATCCCTCGAGGAGATGTGACTGCGGCCTCTCGGGAGCACCCAGTCCTATTATTCTATGCGGCCTGCAATTTATAACATAGAACGAGCAACTACAGAATGAAAACATAAAATGTATTCAAATGGTTCAGTGGTGCTGTGAGAGGGAAAACACAGGAAACACTTAACGACGCCTTCAGTTTAATGAGGGACTGCAGAATAATTTTCAAGAGGGCTAAACTCTACATACTTCAGCCACAATTTTTTTTTAATTCTTTATTTATAAATTTTCATTCACATTTACATTTTAGTGGATAAAAAGGATCAAATCTGCCCAACTTCAACCAAAACCATACAACCCACATTAGACAATAGAAAACCCTGGTTTACCCCTGAACTTAAATCCCTCAAGCAATCACTAAGAAATAAAGAACAAAGCTGGAGAAAAAACCCAACCACTTCGACACATGCTATCTACAAATCCTTCCTCAACACATATAGGAACACTATCCTTAGAACAAAGAAAGAATTCTACGCAAAAATAATCCACAACTTCATTTTCGACTCAAAGGCTCTTTTCTCCTACGTCTCCTCACTAACCAAACCTTCTCCTCCCACCATCCCAGACCACCAAGCTCTCAATAAAGCAAACGAACTCGCCAATTACTTCAAGACAAAAATCACCAACCTTACCCATTCTCTCACAACCAACAGCCTCCCCCCAACACACCATCTCATAACCCTGCCTCAACAAAACGCTAGTCTTGATTCATTTGAGCTCACTTCTTCACTGGAGATAGAAAATACCCTCAAGAAACTTAAACCATCCTCCCACCCATCAGACCCATTACCAACAAATCTCCTCATCGCCATACCGAACATCATCTCAAAACCAATTGCAGAAATTATTAACACATCCCTTGCTCAAGGCTTAGTACCTAACCAGTTAAAATTGGCAATCCTCAAACCACTACTAAAAAAACCAAAAGCCTCTCCATCGGACCCAGCTAACTTTCGACCTATCGTAAACTTACCTCTCATCGCCAAATTGATGGAGAAAATTGTCAACAAGCAACTGTCAGAATATTTGGAAGATCATAACATTCTATCCCCGGCTCAGTATGGCTTCCGCAAACTCCTAAACACCGAATCTCTCTTACTATCACTCACGGACACCATCCTCGTTAACCTGGAGAAAAAACAATCCTACCTGCTTGTTCTTCTAGATTTGTCTGTGGCTTTTGACACGGTAAAACACACTATACTTATAGACCAACTAGCCAATATAGGGATCAAAGGCTCAGCTCTCAGATGGTTTCAGTCCTTCTTAAGCAACAGATTCTACAAAGTCAGGATAAACAACAAGGAATCTCATCCAGTCCTTACAGATCAAGGAGTCCCGCAAGGATCTTCACTTTCACCCACCCTCTTCAATATCTTCCTCCTCCCTCTCTGCCACCTACTCTCAAACCTCAAGCTTACCCATTACCTCTATGCAGATGACATACAAATCCTTCTCCCCATTTACAGAATCCCTTCAAAAAACCATCACCTACTGGAATGAATGTCTACAGCCAATCAAAGACTTACTCTCAAGCCTCAACTTAGTATTGAATGCCAATAAAACTGAAATGCTCATTATCTCCCACGACCTCCTCACAATCTCATCAAGCCCCACGCAACCAAACTCAAACAGCATGTTCTCATCTGACGTCAGGGACCTTGGAGCCTGGATAGACAACCATCTAAACCTAAAAAAGTTTATAAACATTACCACAAAGGACTGCTTTTACAAACTGCAAGTCCTCAGAAAACTAAAACCCCTCCTTTACTTCACCGACTTCAGGACAGTACTCCAATCCATTATACTATCTAAGCTAGATTATTGCAACTCCCTTCTTCTCGGTCTCCCCACTAATACCATCAAACCATTACAGATGGTACAGAACTCCGCCGCTAGAATTCTCACAAACTCTAACAAAAGAGACCATATCACCCCAATCCTTCGTAATCTACACTGGCTTCCTATTAAACACAGGATCCTCTATAAAGTACTCACAATCGTTCACAAAGCGACATACAAACTAGCTCCTATCATGTTAAGCACTCAACTTCAACCTCATACATCTTCCAGACCAATTAGAAGCGCATACAAAGGCACACTTCACGCCCCACAGGTAAAATCATCATTGAGTAAACGAGCACTATCTTCAGCAGGCCCCCACCAGTGGAACGCGCTCCCCCCAGATCTAAGACTGGAACCAAGTCATCAGGAGTTCAAAAAAAAGCTAAAAACCTGGCTTTTCCACCAAGCCTTCCCAGACTCTTAATGCTGCCTAGACGGGAGGATAAACCCAATTTATGGGATCCCTCACTGAGTCTTACTATTATGATTTTTAACTGTACAAAGATCTTGAGTTCAAACGTTCTCTTACTTATATTGTATTTATATTGTATCTATAATATATTTTAATTTTACTATGTTAAATTGGCATTCTGTTCTATTGTTCCATGTAAAGCCCCTTTCTCTATTTTGGGCATATCATCGTTTTATGTAAACCGGAGTGATTTGTAGTTCTTACAAGAACTTCGGTATATAAAAATTAAAAATAAATAAATAAATCACATCATAGAATATCCCTAAAGGGTAACAAAACATCATTTGTGTAATAACAAGAAAATGTCTATCTTTAATCTATTTTTGTGTTACTTTATAGACCGTGATTAATAATCTAAATAAGAAAAATAAAATAAGGCTGTTTGAGTAATTTAGTTAATACTGGAGATCTCTTATTTGGATAAACAAAGTAAACACGTAGTACAGATCACATACCGGTTTCTTTACTTACTTGCCTACTCATTGATAGGGATTACACTGGTAGATGGTTCTTCTGTTATAGCAGGCATAACTAATATATCATTATTAACTAAAGGGGAGGAAGCTAATGGTTGCTGCGCAGCCAAGTGTTGCAATTGCTCCACTTGATGAAAAACATAAGAATGTTCTCCTTTTTTTACCTCACATTTACAAGGGTAGCGCAGTAAAAACGTAAAACCTAATAAGGTTATCTGAGATCTTAATGCCAAAAATTCTTTGCGCTTCATTCTTGTAATCAAAGCTAAATCAGGATAAATCTTAACCACCCGTCCATGAAATGTCGTAGGGAATTTCTGGAAATAACGTTTCATGACCTTATTAATATCCTGAGCTATAATAAAGGATGCTACTAGTGTACATCTATTAATAACTTCTAGGTTGGAGTCCTCTAAAAATTCAGTAAGATTTGTTGGAACTAAAGATTTCTTTGTTAGAAAATAGAAATTATTAATCGAGGGAATTTCCTCTTCTTCAAATAACATTTCTCTAAAGTATTTTTTCAAGGAAATATACGGAAGTTCACCCAGAACTTGTGGAAAATTTGTCAGTCTAATATTTAAATGTCTTATATGATTTTCTAGAGCCTCCAACCTTCGTGAACTAGCTATTTGATCCTTTATTATGCATACATTAAGTTTTTGCAAAGAATGAATATTTCTCATTATCGTTTACTTTTTGAGAAATTAAATTTTATTTTGAGTTTGAAGAGAGGCATCAGAGCTAGGGGGCCCAGAATCCCACGTAGGAAATTTATCTCAGATATTAACGAGACCTGGGAAGGTAACACTGGAATTAATATGGGAAGCAGTAACTGGTTTAAGCTCAGCCATGAAGAGATTAGAAAAAAAGATGGATGCAGTATCTGATTTTCAATTGAAATTAACAAGTGTTCAAACTCAGCCACAATTTTTAAACTGCAGTTACAGTATGCTGCTTTGAAAATTGGCCAGTATGCACAATTCCTGCACGGCGTACAGGATGGAGAGTAGTGCTAGCTTTGTGCATGTGGATTTACTTTCAAAAAGCTAAAGTATGCATGTAGGGAGACATCTCATGTGTACCAATGATTCACCAATTATGAATCATAATAGCCAAGAAACTTTTATTTATTTATTTATTTAATATATATTTCGATACCGGACTTCACGAATAGAATTCACATCAGGCCGGTTTACATGGAACTTAGGGGATAAACAAGTGTAACCAAGAACGAGAAGGCTGAATCAAGCAAAGTTACATAAAACAGGGGCATTGAACTTGGGGGCTAGAGTAGCCAGGAAGAAAGGTAGAGCGGAAAAGCAACAAATAAATAATAAATAACTGGTTATGAGATTGGTAATTATCTCATTCCTTAGGCTGAGTTCGAAGTGACATTTTGACTAGGGGAAGGCTTGGAGGAAAAAAAACTTACAGGCCAGTGTGGGGACAGGCCCCAGCACGGTCACCACAAGAAAGAAGACTTTTACCCAGGTAAACTGTAAAACTGCACTGTCTCAGTGGAAAATGAAGAACTTTTGTCCTGTTACACTGAAGGATCCCTTATCAGATCTGCCTGATGTTGCATCCATTCTCAGACGGCTTCGACCCTTCTGCCTCACCTTTTTCTCTGCTCTCCCCGCTAGCCTTGGGAAGATGGCCACCACCGCATCTGCAAGCCGCTCTCTCCGGAACGGCTATGGTGTTGCCTCAAGCCATGTTTCTCCTAGGGTGCGCGTGCACGCTACCCACGTCTTTATTCCAGCAATGGCGCAAACCTCGGGGACGACCCCCTCTAGTGACGTCATGCCATCCGGGTATTTAGCCTTCCCTGTATTGCTAGCTAATTGAGTTAGCAAAGACCGATCTCGGATCGTGAATGGATGGAAAGCCTCCGGTCTACGCTGCTCTGCCGCTGGAAGCCCTCTCTCTGCCCTTCGGGGTATTCTCTAACCTGGGTACCCGCTCCTCGGGGGCCCTTCTTCTTTCAGGTGCCTTACTGGGATCAGGTACTCGCTCCTCAAGGGCCTGCTCTCCCTGCCTCGGTGCCTGGAACCATCTACTTCTGCCTGGTGGGAATCGCCAACCTTACAGCTACCATCTAGTGAGTAATCTCATTCTCAGTCTGTCTCATCTACAGCATTGCTGTGCTGGGAAACCTACACCGGATCTCCCTATACCATCATGGTGAGATGGGTTCCCTCTGCTGAGGATCCCTGGACTGCTATCCCTGGATCACCTCACTACTGCCACCTCTGGTGGTACACATCAGCTGTACAATAAAAGACAAAACTCTGTGTTTGTGCATCCTGAGTCTAGACCAGTACTGTGGCTCCCCGCAGGGCTCCTCCCCATGGGCGCTGTCATCTGCCACAGTACCCGAGAATCCATCCAAACACCTCAAAACCATAACAGATTGCTAATTATGGATTCGGCTCAGCTCACCACATTGCAGGCCATTCCAGGCCTGGCCCAGCGAATCTCTGAACAGCAGAACACTCTGGAGAATTTGACTGCTGCATGCACAGATGAATTCATCTACCACCACAGGTAAAGACGTTACGCCGCCAGAAGTGACGGTCAAAACAATTGTACCTCTATCTGCTCCAATACGCTTCTCAGGGGAAGTTTGGAAATGTAGAGGACTTATCAACCAATGTTGCATGCACTTTTCCCTGCAACCTAACCATTTCCCTACAGCCTATGCCAAGACCACCTACATCTTGTCTTATCTAGACGGAAGAGCGTTGGCTTGGGCCTCTTCGCTGTGGGAGCACGATGACTATCCTACATGATCGTGCTGGGTTCCTTGAACTGTTCAGATCAGTTTTTGATGACCCTGCCCGGCACACAACTGCAGGATCTTTGTTGGTTCACCTGAAGCAAGGTAGTAAACCTTTATTTATTTTTAATTTTTATATACCGACATTCTTGTATAATATACAAATCATACCGGTTTACATTAAAACAGGAGATGCAGGAAAAAAGTTACCTTTGTCAAATACATTTAACATTAACTTCCCATAGGGTTCAAGACTCTGGTGTCTGAATTACATTGGGACCCTAAATGCCTGAGGACCCTCTTCTTTGAAGGACTGAACTCTCATTTGAAAGACGAGCTGGCAGCTCGTGAGATGCCCGAGACCTTGGCTGAACTGGTGAAGTTGGCTACAAGGATTGATTGCCGACTTCGTGACAAGGTTCAAGAGACCAAGACTCCCAGAAGACCCCTTCAGGGTGAAACTCGAGTTAAGTCTTCACCCAGGCCTTTTCCCTCGGGTCCAGTTGCAGGCGAAGAAGAACCAATGCAACTAGGCCGCAGTCACCTGATGTCCAAAGAGAGAAGAACGCGGAAGAGGTTGGGACTATGCATGTATTGTGGACAAGCTGGCCATGCTGTGCAAACATGCCCTATATGTCCGGGAAACTGGCAGACATAAGTCCTGTGGGAGGACTCTTCTTAGGTCTAACTACACCCTCTCCTCTACTCTCTCTTCCTGTATCCTTGGTCTGTGGACCATTAGAATACCAGACCCTTGCCCTAGTGGACTCAGGGGCAGGGGGCAACTTCATTTTGCAACGATTAGTGGAGCACTTGCGGATTACCATCACCACTATGACGTCTCCACTACTCCTATCTTCAATTCACGGAGAGCCCTTACAGGGTGAAGTAACCCAGCTCTCCGAACCAGTGGGTTTGTGGACTGGTGCTCTCCATTCAGAGACTATCTCCTTATTTGTACTAGAGAAGGCCATGCACGCTGTAGTACTGGGGCTACTGTGGCTGCAGCAACATATGCCTCAATTCAATTGGGCCACTCTGGAGCTTTCATGTTGGGGTCCAGATTGCCATGGTAAATGTCTGATGGAGGTTTCTCTTATACCCTGCATGCCAACTACCCCACTGATGCCTGGGTTGCCGCCTCAGTATGCATCTTTTCAAGATGTGTTTTCCAAAGAAGCCGCAGACGTACTACCTCCACACAGATCCTACGACTGCGCCATCAATTTGAAGCCTAACACTGAACCACCCAAAGGAAGGGTTTACCCTCTCTCCGTAGTAGAAAATAAAGCTATGTCTGAATACATACAGGAGAACCTTCAGAAAGGCTTCATAAGGCTCTCCAAGTCTCCTGCTGGTGCAGGCTTCTTCTTTGTGGGGAAGAAGGATGGAACATTGCGTCCATGATTTGACTACAGAGGTCTAAACGAGATTACTGTGAAAGATCGCTATCCCTTACCACTCATCTCAGAGCTATTTGATAGACTACAGGGAGCCAAGATTTTCTCCAAGCTGGACCTCAAGGGAGCCTATAACCTCGTTCGCATTTGCTCTGGCGATGAATGGAAGACTGCCTTCAATACCCGGGTCGGACACTTTGAATATCCAGTGATGCCCTTCGGCCTGTGCAAGGCCCCGGCTGTCTTCCAAAACATGAATGACATTCTGCGAGATCTACTCTACAAATGTGTCGTTGTGTACTTGGATGACATCTTAATATTCTCCCAAGATATGAACACTCATCTGGAGGATGTCAAAAGGGTGCTGCAAAGATTCCGCGAGAATCGCCTATACGCCAAGTCGTGTAAGTGCGAGTTCCACAAGGAATCAGTGCCTTTCTTAGGGTACATTGTTTCCAATTAAGGTTTCCATATAGACCCACAAAAGCTGGAGAGCATTCAGAAATGGACACAACCCACAGGTCTAAAGGCTCTAAGACGATTTTTGGGATTTACCAACTACTACAGAACATTCATCAATACTCTTCACTAACCGTTCCGCTTACTGCAATGTCCAAGAAAGGTGCCAACGTCGCCAATTGGTCTACGGAGGTAGTAACAGCATTCCAGAAACTGAAAGATGCCTTCTCGAGCAAGCCATGCCTCTGACACCCAGATCCACCTGGCCCTTCATCGTAGAGGTCGATGCCTCAGATGTAGGGGCCGTGCTAAGCCAGTCCAGTGACTCTAAGGCCTTATACCCATGTTCTTTTTTCTCACGACGCTTCTTGCCAGCGGAGAAGAACTACGGCATAGGGGATAAAGAACTACTGGCAATAAAGATGGCATTTGAGGAGTGGCGCCCTTGGCTTGAAGGTGCACAAAATCCGTAAGAACAGTGATCTGATCATAAAAATATGGAATACCTCCGTCATGCACAGCACCTAAACCATAGGCAGGTGAGATGGTCCCTGTTCTTTAACAGGTTTGACTTTGTGCTGAAATACCACCCTGGAGATAAGAACGTCAGAGCAGATGCCCTATCTCGCTCTTTTCTCTCAGAGGACTTACCCGATGAACCCCAACATATCATCGACCCGAAAAGAGTTATCTTGTCAGCTACTCACCCAGTACCTGCGGGTAAAACCTTTGTACCCAAGAATCTAAGGAAAAAGCTATTAGCATGGGCTCACGATTCCAAACTGGCTGGACACCCTGGTCAACGAAGAACTCTGGCTAAATTTCAGAAGTATTACTGGTGGCCTACCATGAAGGAAGACATGTTCTCTTATGTTGCTTCTTGTTCCAATTGTGCCAGACAGAAACCGCCGCCCGGACATCCTTGGGGCCTACTCCAACCCTTGCCAGTGCCAGACGAGCCCTGGACACATATTGCTACAGACTTTGTGGTAGACTTACCACTCTCGGGAGAAAACACCATCTGGGTAACAGTGGATCGTTTCTCGAAGATGGCTCACTTCATGGCTCTCCCTGGCTTGCCCTCAGCCATGGAGCTTGCAAAGCTTTTCATCACGCACATTATTCACCTACACAACATGCCAAAGCACATCGTCTCTGACAGAGGAGCCCAATTCACAGCAAAGTTCTGGAAAGCATTGTGCAAGTTTGATATCTCTCTCGACTTCACCTCTGCATACCATCCTCAGTCAAACGGGCAAACGGAGAGAATGAATAGGACATTCAAGCAGTTCATTCGTGCCTACGAGGGTACACGCCAAAATGACTGGGCTGAACTGTTGCCCTGGGCTGAATTCACCATCAACTCTCATCCAGCAACATCAACTGGATTAACACCATTTGAAGTGGTCTACAGACGACCTCCATCACCACCATTACCACTTCCACTTTAGTGTCGTCCCCGGCAGCTCAATCTACTGCCAATGATATCCAACAACTATGGACTAGAACTAAAGAGATGCTACGTAAAGCAGGACTAAGAGCAAAGAACATAAGAACATGCCATACTGGGTCAGACCAAGGGTCCATCAAGCCCAGCATCCTGTTTCCAACAGTGGCCAATCCAGGCCATAAGAACCTGGCAAGTACCCAAAAACTAAGTCTATTCCATGTAACCATTGCTAATGGCAGTGGCTATTCTCTAATGGGCGGATTTTAAAAGCCCTGCTCGCGCGCCAATTTTGCATAGGCTACCGGCGCGCGTAAGTCCCGGGGTTTTTTTTAGGGGGTGTGTCGGGGGCGTGTCCGCGCCCTCTGGAACCGCCCCCAAAACGCACCAGTGATCATCAGATGGTTTGGTTTGATATCGCAAACAGGATACAGAGAGGTCACACGAAGACCTGAGTTTTGAATTTCTAAAAAATACGGACTTTACTGAAATGGGCAAATTCCTGGAGATGGAACTGAGACTGGGAGAGAATGGGAGGTGGAACAACAGTGACCAAACTAAAGGAGCAATTACAAAGGCAACAAATCTATACGTTAGAAAAGTAAACAAATGCAAGACAAATAAGAAACCGATCTGGTTCTCAAATGAGGTGGCTGATAAAAATAAAAAGAACAGCGTTCAAGAAATATAAAGGATCCCAAAAAGAGGAACACAGGGAAGAATATCTGATGGAACTGAGAGAGATGAAGAAAGAAATCAGGAAAGCAAAATGTCTGGCAGAAGAAAAGATTGGCAAGGAGGTAAAGTGAGGTGACAAAACATTTTTCAGATACATCAGAGAAAGGAGAAAGGTCCAAAGTGGCAGAGTGACACTGAAAGGTGACAAGGATCATTGTATGGAAAAAGACCAAGAAAAGGTAGAAATATTAAACAAATACTTCAGTTCCGTGTTCACTAAGGAAGACCTCTGAGAAGGACCGTCATTGGTTAACATAACTGTAGAAAGAGATGGAGTAGCCGAAACTCCGTGTCCAGAAAAGAATGTTTGGGAAGAGCTAAGAAAACTAAAAGTGGACAAGGCCATGGGGCCGGATGAGGTTCATCCCAGGATACTGAGGGAGCTGAGATGTGCTGGTGGGTTCAATAGATCCCTGGAAACGGGAGAGGTGCCACAGGATTGGAGGAGAGCGGTGGTGGTCCCGCTTCACAAGGGTGGGAGCAGAGAGGAGGCTGGAAACTACAGGCAGGTTAGCCTCACCTCGGTGGTGGGAAAAGTAATGGAGACTCTGCTGAAGGAAAGGAGAGGGAACTATCTACAGTCAGGAGGATTGCAGGACCCGAGGCAGCATGGAGTCACCAGGGGAAGGTCCTGCCAGACACATCTGATTGATTTCTTTGATTGGGTGACTAGAGAACTGGATCAGGGAAGAGCACTCGATGTAATTTACTTGGATTTTAGTAAAGCTTTTCATACGTTCCCACATAGAAGACTCATCAACAAAATGAGAAGCTTGGGAGTGAGTGCCAAGGTGGTGGCATGGATTACAAATTGGTTAATGGAAGACATCGTGTGATGGTAAATGGAACCTGCTCTGAAGAGAGAGCGGTGTTAAGCAGAGTGCCACAGGGATTGGTGTTGGGACCGGTTCTGTTCAACATCTTCATGAGCAATATTGTGGAAGGGACAAAAGGTAAAGTTTGTCTATTTGCAGATGATACTAAGATCTGCAACAGAGTGGGCATGCCGGGAGAAGAAGAGAAAATGAGACAGGATTTAAGGAAGCTGGAAGAGTGGTCGCAGATATGGCAGCTGAGATTCAATGCCAAGAAGTTCAGAGTCATGCATCTGGGGTGTGATAATCCGAATGAACTATATGTGCTGGGGGGGAGAAGGGCTGATGTGCACGGAACAGGAGAGAGACCTTGGGGTGATAGTGTCTAACGGCCTGAAGTCAGCAAAACAATGCGACAGGGCGATAGCTAAAGCCAGAAGAATGCTGGGCTGCATAGACAGAGGAATATCGAGTAAGAAAAGGGAATATCGAGTAAGAAAAGGGAAGTGATAAACCCCTTGAACACAAGTCCCTTGTGGGACCTCACTTGCAGTACAGTGTTCAATTCTGGAGACCGTATCTCAAAAGGAACAGAGACAGGATGGGTACTTGCCAGGTTCTTATGGCCTGGATTGGCCACTGTTGGAAACAGGATGCTGGGCTTGATGGACCCTTGGTCTGACCCAGTATGGCATTTTCTTATGTTCTTATGTTCTTATGGAATCTGTCCAGAGAAGGGCAACCAAAATGGTGGGTGGTCTCCATCAAATGCCTTATGAAGAGAGGTTGAAGAACCTGAATATGTACACCCTGAAGGAGGAGAAGAGCAGGGGGGATATGATACAGACATTCAGATATTTGAAAGGTTTTAATGATTCATGGTCAACAACAGACCTTTTCCATTGGAGACAATTTAGTAGAACCAGGGGTCACAATTTGAAACTCCAGGGAGGAAGACTCAGAACCAATATCAGAAAATATTTCTTCATGGAGAGGGTGGTGGATACCTGGAGTGACCTTCTGGAGGAAGTGGTGAAGACTAAAACCGTAAGGATTTCAAAGGGCATGGGATAAACACTGTGGATCACTAAAAGCTAGAGGATGGGAATGAATGAAAAGAAGCATGGGGGTAGTGGGCCTGGGGGTAACTGGCATGGAGCAGCAATTACTACCATCGGAAGCTAGCTGGGCAGACTGGATGGACCATTTGGTCTCTTTCTGCAATCGTTACTATGTTAAAAGAGAAAATGCATTCTTAACAAAAGAAAGGAAGCTCTTACACAGTAACTTTTTATCCTACTTTATAACTAAATGTCAATAAATAGCCAGCAGGGAAGTGGAAAAAAATCACTCAACGCTAACCACTGTCCAGGAGATCTGCGCTGAGGCTTCGGGTGCACTAGTGCATGTGCGTACCTTGGTTATTCTCTGTTCCTGGGCATGTCAGAAATCAAAGGTCATTGGTTGTCACCACAAGCAATAAAAGCATTTAGCCTGTGATCTATAAATACCTGCCTTCTTGACTGGCAGTCTCCAGCGTCTGCTCCTGGGCCCTGCTGAGTCAGGCTCCAAAGCTGTTGTTTACAGGGATATGGACTTTGCCTGGCTCCCTCCCTCAGTGCTGTTCCTTCTTCCTTCATCACTGACTCCATTCGCAGGCGTCCCAGTGGTGCTGCTGAAATCCACCCAGGTAATCAGTTTTCAGGTTTTTTTGCGCAGTCTTGAAAGAGCCAGGGAGACATCCCCTATGTAAAAGTCAGAAAAGGGTCCTCTAGGAAGAAAGTGAACCTTGCAACCATTGTCTGGTCTTAGCAGGCTCGCTCTTTCATGGGCTCGCTTTGTAATATGGTTTCTTGGCTCTGACTCGTTTTTCACAGGTCTGCAGGTACTTGTTTATAAGACTCCAACTTTGACAATATTTAGTTTCAGAGCTCAGGACTATACCGTAACAGTTTGTGAACTAATTATAACCGCTTGTTTTGTGTGCCCTCGCACACCACCTCCTCCTTCCTGAAGTCTCGTCCCGTTCCTGGTTTATCAGGTTCTGGTGCATTTTAGCACTACCCTGGGTTTTCCGCTCCTTGGGAAGAGGTTGGCAGTTTCACATTAAATGGGAAAGAAGAACTGGGGAGATGCTAAAATAACCTAAAGCAGCGTTTCCCAGCCCTGTCCTACAAGCACAACTTACCAGTTGGGTTTTCAGGATTGCCACAATGAAGTCAATTTGCACACACAGGGACTCCAATGTATGAAATTCATCTCATGCATATTCATTATGACGGTCCTGAAAACCCTGTAAGGAGAAGCATGGTAAAACTGCACTGAAATTCATCACATAGTGTCTGAACACGCACAGTAAAAGAATATTCAATAAGCAAAGCTTTTTACAAAGGATGAGGCGAGATACTCAATTCATGTGCATAAAAACAAGCACATTTTTTATTTTTTTCAATTTACAAGCTTACAAGACTCCCAAATTAGCAATGCAAAAGCATTCAATGTAATACAACATATAAACAAGCCTTTCCAGACCCTAACTGAATCATAACCTAACATTAATTTCAGTTAGTCATTTCGATTGTCGTAAATAATTAAGCCTTGTTCTGTTAAGAATGTTCTATCTTCTTCTTCCTCTCCCAGTCTTGAACAGCCTTGTTTTATTGTAACTTCATGGTTTCTTTCACTTGTTCCATGTTCATTCACACCCCTTGTTAATTGTAAACCAGCATGATGTGATTTTATCATGAATGCTGGTATAGAAAAAAACTAAATAAATAAATACAAATATAATTGCAGTATAAGTAACAGTAGATAAACTATTCTCTTCCAGCTATACCTACTTATTGCATTAAAATTTTAAGAATTTAGAGCATTCTTCAGAAAAATAAGGCACACAAATCAAACTGCAACATTAAGCATTCCCAGTAATGGGATGGTGTGCACCAAATGCCAATACAGACTACAGCATTTTTAAATATTTGTGACAGTAGCTGAACAAATCACATCACTGTCACTTGTTGTGGGAAAGGCTCTCAATTGTTAGAAATATCTTATAGTTGTACTTCATTGTGTACAGATCTCCAATGAGAAGTCACATTATGTCGAGCAGTTAGGCAAATAACAGGATGAGAATCCCCATGTCAATAACTAAGGCGTCCAAGTGCAATTTAATACCCATAAACAGATGGATCCATGACAACATTTCTGGGTCATTCCCCCCATTTTCACCAAGTGTCACCCTCCTGAATACGCATCCTTTTCAGTTTAGAAGGGGTCTAGCACCACTGATAAAGAGGTTTGTACGCAGGCTTCAGATTAGTAATTCAAATGAAAGGTAGAAACGAGGATGGCAGAAAAGGAGCAAACTATGCAGCAGTCTGTGGCCGAGTCCCTGCACAGGAATCCCCGGTTAACCCTATAGGCGCCGTGCAAAAGAGAAGGGAAGCAGTTGTGCAGGGAACGACATTTCCCAGACTGCCCCGCGTTTCTAATTCCCTCTGCGTCCTTAATCAGGCACCAGGGCTGCATTGTCAAGCTCAGAACTAAGGCGGAAGCTTGAGGGTGCAGATGTTTTAAGAGCTTGTTAAAGTTTCCCAATTTTATTATTATTTTTTTAAACAACGATATAAAGATTTCCTCCTTCCATCCTCCATTTTTCAGCGGTCCAAAAGGAGAAAAAAAACCCTCTTGTGCTTCTCAGCAGAGGAAGAAGAACAAGGAAATGCCTTGCCTTGCTTCTCAGCAGAGGAAGAAGCACAAGGAAATGCCTTGCCTTGCTTCTCAGCAGAGGAAGAAGCACAAGGAAACGCCTTGCCTTGCTTTTCAGCAGAGGAAGAAGCACAAGGAAATGCCTTGCCTTGCTTCTCAGCAGAGAAGCACAAGGAAATGCCTTGCCTTGCTTTTCAGCAGAGGAAGAAGCACAAGGAAACGCCTTGCCTTGCTTCTCAGCAGAGGAAGAAGCACAAGGAAATGCCTTGCCTTGCTTCTCAGCAGAGGAAGAAGCACAAGGAAATGCCTTGCCTTGCTTCTCAGCAGAGAAGAAGCACAAGGAAATGCCTTGCCTTGCTTCTCAGCAGAGGAAGAAGCACAAGGAAATGCCTTGCCTTGCTTCTCAGCAGAGGAAGAAGCACAAGGAAACGCCTTGCCTTGCTTCTCAGCAGAGAAGAAGCACAAGGAAATGCCTTGCCTTGCTTCTCAGCAGAGGAAAAAGCACAAAGGAAATGCCTTGCCTTGCTTCTCAGCAGAGGAAGAGCACAAGGAAACGCCTTGCCTTGCTTCCCAGCAGAGAAGAAGCACAAGGAAATGCCTTGCCTTGCTTCTCAGCAGAGAAGAAGCACAAGGAAACGCCTTGCCTTGCTTTTCAGCAGAGGAAGAAGCACAAGGAAACGCCTTGCCTTGCTTCTCAGCAGAGGAAGAAGCACAAGGAAATGCCTTCCCTTGCTTCTCAGCAGAGGAAGAAGCACAAGGAAATGCCTTGCCTTGCTTCTCAGCAGAGGAAGAAGCACAAGGAAACGCCTTGCCTTGCTTCTCAGCAGAGGAAGAAGCACAAGGAAACGCCTTGCCTTGCTTCTCAGCAGAGGAAGAAGCACAAGGAAACGCCTTGCCTTGCTTCTCAGCAGAGAAGAAGCACAAGGAAACGCCTTGCCTTGCTTCTCAGCAGAGGAAGAAGCACAAGGGAAACGCCTTGCCTTGCTTCTCAGCAGAGGAAGAAGCCAAGGAAACGCCTTGCCTTGCTTCTCAGCAGAGAAGAAGCACAAGAAACGCCTTGCCTTGCTCTCAGCAGAGAAGAAGCACAAGGAAAACGCCTTGCCTTGCTTCTCAGCAGAGAAGAAGCAACAAGGAGAACGCCTTGCCTTGCTTCTCAGCAGAGGGAAGAAGCACAAGGAATGCCTGCCTTGCTTCTCAGCAGAGAAGAAGCACAAGGAAACGCCTTGCCTTGCTTCTCAGCAGAGAAGAAGCACAAGGAAACGCCTTGCCTTGCTTCTCAGCAGAGGAAAGAAGCACAAGGAAATCCTTGCCTTGCTTCTCAGCAGAGGAAGAAGCAACAAGGAAACGCCTTGCCTGCTTCTCAGCAGAGGAAGAAGCACAAGGAAGAAACGCCTGGCCTTGCTTCTCAGCAGAGAAGAAGCACAAGGAAACGCCTTGCCTTGCTTCTCAGCAGAGGAAGAAGCACAAGGAAATGCCTTGCCTTGCTTCTCAGCAGAGAAGAAGCACAAGGAAATGCCTTGCCTTGCTTCTCAGCAGAGGAAGAAGCACAAGGAAATGCCTTGCCTTGCTTCTCAGCAGAGGAAGAAGCACAAGGAAACGCCTTGCCTTGCTTCTCAGCAGAGAAGAAGCACAAGGAAATGCCTTGCCTTGCTTCTCAGCAGAGAAGAAGCACAAGGAAATGCCTTGCCTTGCTTCTCAGCGGCTTGGCTGCCAGGTCTCCCGCTGCAGTCTCTCCTCCATTTTATTTATTCAGCAGTGGGGAGGGAGACCAAGTCGCTGCATCTCAATCCTTAACCAAAAACGAAACCATACGGATTACTCCCTCCTCCCTCCTGCTTTGCAGGGGGAGAAGCAGAGAAGTTCCGACCGGAAGAGGGGGCAAAAGGGCTCCCCCTCCACTTCTTTTCAGAGGGGGGGGTAAAATAAAAACACAAAACTCCCTCCCTGACTTTCCAGCTAGGGGGGGGGGGGCTCCTTCCTTCCCCTTCGGCTGAACCGGAAGAGGAGGAAAAGGCGATGCCGGCTGAGCCAGCCTTGCGGTCTGGGAGCGCCCCCTGGCGGCCGGAGGCGGGAACTTCTCCTAGCACAGCAGAGCTTTGCTGCTCACGCCTGCGCCTGCGCAATCCTCCGCAGGTGAAGGTAGAGAAAGGAGAGGTACAGACTGTCCAGGGAGGTGGAAGGAAACGCATTGCTTAATAGTAGCACTATTTGCATAGTTGATATTTGAATTTTATTTATTATGAATTATTGTATTTTTCTCCAACTGCATTTTTATTTATTTTTACTTTAATTATTTCTAGACACTTAAGGATTACGAAATGCAGTGGTTTTATTTTTAATTCTAATTTTTTATCATTATTGTAAACAGTTTTGGTCAATTTGCTTTGTTAAAACGGTATATAAAATACTTTAAATAAATAAATTAAATAAATTAGGTCCATCATTTATGGACATAGTTTTCCTGCATTGACAAGATTTAAATCCTGGGATTTTCGGTGCCATTGTAGCACTTAAAAGTGCTCCGGGGGAGATGAGAGAAGAACCCGTGCCCATTGCTGCACAGAAAAGGGGAAAAACAGAGAATTTGCCGAGGATTGCGCGGACGTGATCAGCAAAGTTCTGCTAGTGCTAGGAGAAGTTCCTGCCTCGAGCCACCAGGGGGCGCTCCCAGACAGCATGGCTAATTCAGCCTGCTGATCAGGGGGAGAATCAACCCAAGCCTAGGGAGAGCTGACAATGAAGAAAAAAAAGGTGAAAGGAGGGAAGGAACTGCCCCTTACCTCTTACTCAGCTAACAGGCCTGCAGGGCTTTAGCACCTCCACCCCAGCAGAGAGGAAAGGCAAAGGACCTCAGAGGGCAACCCCTGGGGAGAAGGACAAAGTGAATAAAAGGAATAAAAGAGGAAAGAACTAAATTAAAAGACAGAAAAGGAGAGGTAGTGCTGCAGCACTATGAGAACAGTAAGTAGCAGAAGAGTCCCCAGAAGGTAGTGCAGCACTAAGAGAAGAGTCCCCAGAAGGTAGTGCAGCACTATGAGAAGAGTCCCCAGAAGGTAGTGCAGCACTAAGAGAAGAGTCCCCAGAAGGTAGTGCAGCACTATGAGAAGAGTCCCCAGAAGGTAGTGCAGCACTATGAGAAGAATCCCCAGAAGGTAGTGCAGCACTAAGAGAAGAGTCCCCAGAAGGTAGTGCAGCACTATGAGAAGAATCCCCAGAAGGTAGTGCAGCACTAAGAGAAGAGTCCCCAGAAGGTAGTGCAGCACTATGAGAAGAATCCCCAGAAGGTAGTGCAGCACTATGAGAAGAGTCCCCAGAAGGTAGTGCAGCACTAAGAGAAGAGTCCCCAGAAGGTAGTGCAGCACTAAGAGAAGAGTCCCCAGAAGGTAGTGCAGCACTATGAGAAGAGTCCCCAGAAGGTAGTGCAGCACTAAGAGAAGAGTCCCCAGAAGGTAGTGCAGCACTATGAGAAGAGTCCCTAGAAGGTAGTGCAGCACTAAGAGAAGAGTCCCCAGAAGGTAGTGCAGCACTATGAGAAGAGTCCCCAGAAGGTAGTGTTATGCTCAGGCTTGTGAACCCTTGGGCCGACAGGAGGATGGTATTCCTTAGGAGGTGAATCCTTAGGTTCTCCCGTCGGGTGGTGAGGTGGAACAGAAGATGTGACTGGCTGACGTTTGGTACTGGAGACTAAGGTGACCGTGGAGGCAGAGGAAGAGTCGTGAAGTTGAAGAAGCCAACTGAGTCTTTGCCACTGGAAGCCCGCGGTCCCCCTGGGAGGAGCCCATAGGGACCCGGGCCGCTGGGACTTAGGTGGACCTTTGAGACGATGGTCCAGAGGAAGTCCAAGGTCAAGTACCAGAGAGTCGTCGCTTACCAGTCTGAGGTCACACACCAAGGGATCGCCGCTTGCCAGTCCGAAGTCAGGAACCAAAGAATCACCGCTTGCCAATCCGAAGTCAGGTACCAAGGAATCAACGAGACGAGACAGGAACCAGGAAGCAAGGATCCGAAGCACAAGAAGACTCACCAAAGCAAGCAGACTCGAACAACGCTGGAAGCTGTTGCCAAGTCAAGGAATGAGCAGAGGAAGTCTCCTTATATACTTCCTCTGCTTTGACCCATTGGGAACAGGTGTATGCAATTAAACAGACGAGGTCCCTTTATGTTCAATATATTTTATTGAGGAAGTGGTCCATAGTAAAACAATACACAGTGATTCAGGAACAAGGTAGCAACCAAAACTACAACAATGCAAAATACAAACAACAATACATCTCTGGTGCTTCCTTGTCTAGTCCGTGAAGGGAGCACTATCCAATTTTATCCTAATGAGAGGCATAGCCCAACCAAACATCGTGGTATCCGGGAGCCCCTATTCTTCCCCCCTCCCCATCGGCCCCCACCACTGCCACATATCCAGTAACATGCCTCCCTGTAATTCCCCCCCCCCCCCTCCCCCAAGCCCCCCCAGAGATCCCTAGCCACAAACCCCACTGTTCAGGGTCCGTTCAAACATGACAAGTTAATTGTTGAGTACCAGACTCCTAGCCCGGTGAGGCAAACTTTGGAGGTAAGCGTCCCAGGTCTGAAGAAATTTCCGGCGAGCCGCCACAGACAATCGAGACGCCAAATTCTCGAACTGCATCAGACGATGAAAATGTATCCTCCATGTCCAAAAGGAGGGCCCCGTCTGCTCTTTCCAATGGAGAAGGATGATTTTCTTCCCGACAAGGCCCTTTAAATCTGGTGAGGAGGCGCGGCCTCACGCCTAAGATAATGGTGGCCATCTTGGATTTCGGCCGCGGAAGAAAAGCTGCCCGAAGCTGCGAGGGAGGAGCAGGGACGGCTTCCACCGCGAAGGGCCATGCCGACGCGCGAGAACGACAGACGAGCTTCTGCAGCTTCCCCTGATGCTGTCGCGGCGGTTCGCCATCACGGTTCAGGTAGGGGGCCGCGACCATGGCCATCCGCCGCCGCGGAACACAACAGAGCAGGTCTGTGTTTGAATTAGAAAGCTGTATTTGTGAGATCCCAGCAGTAAAAGACCAGGCTTAATTAGGAAGCTATATGTGGGAACTGCACAGGGGCAGATCACCCCTCTTGATTAGCCTTGGAATAGGAAAATCTCTCCGTAAATCACTAATCTTGCCTAGGATCTGCAGAGGGGTAAGCTATTCCCTGCTTAGTCAAGCCAGGAGTTGAAATGTGCTAGAATGAGCTCAGTCCCCAGTACTTACCAGCCAGGGCCAGCCTCATTGCATCGACACTCCTCAATAATGGTTCTAGTTGCCATCAGGGTTCCTGGCAATGTCACCAGCCTAAGCAGTATTGGGAAAGCCTGTCCAGTAAGTACAGCATATTACTTGCTTCTCTGGGACAACGAGAGTTTCTCTGAGGCAACTAGGTAATACATCTAATAAGAATAATAGCCTAGGCAGAACATTCATTTTGAAGGAAGCTATCCTCCCAATCCTTCAGATGGACAAGCTGCCAAGTCGGATGAAAAGAGAAGCAAAATTCAAAGAATATAAACTCTCCAGATTTCCAGAAATATCAACTTCTAGATACCTAATTGCTGCCTTTGACCATCTAGAAGGATATTTCTTTCACCTCTGAATTTTTAATTCTAGTATTTCAGTTTTAGACATATTAGCTTATATCCTGAGAATCTGCTGAAATTATTAACGGTTTTTAAACTTCTTTACAAAAGGGCTAAAGTCCTTGTCATCGAGTGATCAATGATGTGAACCAATTCTCGGCTCAGTGGTGCGAGTTATTAGGAGCATATCTCCAGGGCACGTGGAAATGAGTTTTAATCATTTTCTGGTCTCTTCCAGAATCTTGTGTTCAAAGAAGCTGAACAATTTCAGGAGCTACATGGAAAGTACTCAATATGCGTATGTATCCTCATATCCCTAATATTTATAACATGCATGGACCTTCCTTTCTGCAAGCATTGTAAAGAAATTCCAATGCACATAAATGGTGCTTTTTGGTGCCAATGGAATAGAGTGCTGTAACGATCTCTCTGTGGTCATCTCTTCAGTCACAATTTGTATTACAAAGTCAGTTTCTTGTGACAGCTGCTTTTCCAATGGTCCGTGACATCACAACGACACAACCAAACCAAAGCAGCCTGGAGTCAATGCAACATGTGATATATTAAGAGCATTAATTCATGTACCTTGTTTGTGATTTAGCCTTGTATGTACTTTTTCCAACAGACATTGTGGATTTGTTGTGGTGTGTCTGATATTGCATGACCTGTCATGTCATATGTAATTATAAATGATGAGGGGCCGATTTAAGTTCCCAGCCTACTTCTGTATTGCTGCATTCTCTGTCTGCGTGTAAGACATAATCCTCTATGGTTTGTTTGTTTTTTGCAAATTTATTTTTGCAGATTTTGAACCATGCTATGTTGAATTTCATGTAGCCAAATATATGGTAAAACTCCGTTAAATATTAATTGTGAGCATTTTTAAGAGGTGGGAAAGATCAGATATTAAAGAATTCAAGCGCTACACATGAAGGAATCAATAAAATAGCCAAAGAGAAGATGGACAGTGGGACAGACAGAGGAATCCATGTCTGGCTGGTGTTTGCTGTATGATGTTACTGACTCTGTCTTCTTGTTTTAGTGGGCTCCCTCCTGCTGATTCGAGCTTCCTAAGGAGCAATAGCGTATCCAGGCCTAGTGCCAAATCAGTTTATCGTAAGCAGCACCGCACTGTTTCTCATTACTTTCAAGTGTCATCCTCTCTTTTCCTAATTTATCTCCCTGCTTCTATCCTATTAAACGTTTACTCCATGCCCTCTTCCTCATCCTTACATTGTCTCTCTTTCCTGTAGAACAGAGGAAGCAATATTCCCAGGCTGTATCTGGTCTGAAGGATGGTTTTCAGCATAGAGTGGAGGTATGAAAGATTGAGACAAAACAAGCCTATTCTTCTACAAGGTAGGGGAGAAGGGGGTTTTGTCAGTCCCAGCTTCTGCCATCAGCCATCCCTGCATGCCTCCTAGCTCAGGGCTGGTACTGCTCATGTATACCTCTGTCCTGAACACGGGGAGGGTTCAAGACCTCCGTACATCGTGCAACCGATTCTCTTGGAGATAGGGGCTAGAAAGACTAGATATTCAGAAAAGAAAGAAGGAACCCAGAAGTAACATTGCTAAACTACCTTATCTGGTTCTCCACTTATCTAGTAACATTGCTAAACTACCTTATGTACTTCTCCCCTTATCTAGTAACATTGCTAAACTACCTTATCTAGTTCTCCCCTTATCTAGTAACATTGTTAAACTACCTTATCTAGTTCTCCCCTTATCTAGTAACATTGCTAAACTACCTTATCTAGTTCTCCCCTAGTTGTAATACAGAAAGTGTGGGAGGTAGAACGGAAGCCTCTAGAATCCGGCTCCCTTGCCCTGGAGTGTTTATGTTAAATGATTTGGTTCTGCTCCAGCACCTGCTCACTTGCCAAGTTGACAGTGGAGAAATCCAGAGTGTGGAAGACTGTGTTACTCGACTACAGATGCTGGAAGCCCAGGGTCGGGTGTGGACTCAAGACCTGATCCTGCAAGTCAAGGACAATGAGCTGCTCTTGGCCGATATTGAGACCAAGGTATGAGGTACCCTTCGAAAGCTGCTATATGTGGACTAGAATAACAGAGTTTATAATATTTGTTTCTGAAATAACATCACATCACAATGAACCTGTTGCCAAACAAAACAAGGGTATGTAATTTTAGGAGATGGAGTGATTTGATTGTCTTGGCTTGTGTAGGCAGCTCATAAGCAGAGAACGTTTATTCACTTTTTATGTGAAATAGTGTATTCAAAGCTCTGAAATATTTCCTTTTGTGAATCTGTTTTACATGTTTAGTTTCTGCAGCTATCGACATTATGACTTTTACTTACTATTTACTGTTGCAGAATAGGACAATAGGTGATGAGTAGAAGGCATTTCTTTGTTACACTTTCCAAATCCTTATAAAGTGACAAATCAGAGCTCACCTCTGTTTGCTCTGTCCCATCCCCTCCACTTCTGACTTTCATGCAGGAGGAGCTGGAATGCTTCAGCCTGGATAGCGTTCAGAATTGCTGCTCCATCCTGCACAGTTGCTCATTCAACTCAATCCTTGCCATCACTGTGCGAGACCATCATCACAAAGAAAACATCTTTCTTTTCCAGTGTGAAGAGATTGGGGTGAGTACCTCCAAGTGATTCCTCGTGTGAAGGGGGTGGTGCTTGATGCCTGGGTCATTTCATTTAGTATGAAGGGCTGACATAGTCTGATAGATCATTCTATTCCTGTGAAGACAGGTGATCAGTGCCTCAGTTATCCTGTCCTCTACAAGGTCTTTCCAACACATGAAGGTGGAGTCAGTTACCAGTGCTTGGATCATTCCATCTCGCCTGGTCCACCTTAAATCCTACAAGGATAGTGAGCTGTGTGGGCAGGGATCAAGAGGCCCTGCGTCTCCAGGAGCAGGAGCTCCTAACCCTCTCTGGAGTTTGTGTTGCAAGGCTGGCGTCAGCATGATTCCTGCTCGTTTGGCTATCCTACATTACCCGTTACCAGCTGATGCAGGAAGGTGTGCCCAGAGACTGCCAGCCAAGCACGCACCTTTCTTACGCCAGTTCTGGAGATGGAGTAAACTTTACTCGCAGTCAAGGACTCATGAGAGACAAAATAATTGTTCCTCTATGTGGCAAAAAATGTGTCCTCCTCCATAGTAACATATTTGGAGCTTTCTGGTTTCCCTGATCAAGTCGAATAATATGTTTTTTTACAGCATAGATATATATTTTTCCATTTGGTTTTCCTGTAACCAATTTAATAAGTGAAGGGAATGTACAACCTGAGGAAAAGGTCAGGATTTTAATTGGTATCTTCAACAATTAGCCTGAAATGGTAATGAATGCACAACTTTTGCAGATTTCTCCCTAGCTCATTCTTTTTGTAAAACGCTTCGATTTCACTCCCATTTGAATATTGCATTGCGTGTGCAGGGAACGTGGTTGCATTGAGTGTACAGGGAACGTGGTTGCATTGCGTGTACAGGGAACGTGGTTGCATTGAGTGTACAGGGAACGTGGTTGCATTGCGTGTACAGGGAACGTGGTTGCATTGAGTGTACAGGGAACGTGGTTGCATTGCGTGTACAGGGAACGTGGTTGCATTGCGTGTACAGGGAACGTGGTTGCATTAGGAAAATGTGTGCCCGTTTTTAGCGAGACTACAGCCAGAGAGAGGAGGGGAGTTCAGTTTCCATATCTGGTAATAGAGAGAGGGGAATGCACATCACAGAGAGAGGGGTTGGAGCTGAATTCCCACCCGGAGAGGTAGAGTTGGAGCTGTAAAGTACAGAGAGGGAGGCAGAGCTATGCAGGTGTGGGGCAACGTTCCTATTTATTATGATAATTCTTGCTAGAGTGGATTTGGTAGAGCAGTTTTTTAAGATTATTTCTGTAATAGGAAGGCACTGCATGCTTACCTATAGGAGAGGTTCTCCAGGGGCCATTCTTACCTGCTTTCTCCTTGTGTAGAGCTTGTGCCCGATATCAGAGAGAGATGCGAGTACTCGTGGGACGTGGCGTGTGATGATTGCATCCCCTCTCAAGCTGTGTCTGTCTGTCTTTCCCATCAGGCTGAGCTGCTGCAAGTCAGCTTGGAGAAAATACTCAAGGAGAAACAGGGAGCCTGGGAAAGCCAGAACACTCTAAGGTACAGCTCCAATCAATCCCAGCACCATTCACATCCTTTCAATGTCTTTCCACGATAATAGTGATTCTTTCCACTTTCAGTTAGGGACTATAGAGATCAAGATGAATGTTTTTAAAAAGTGTCCATTTAAACTATATCATTTATACTAACCATTAACATGCATGGAGCAGGAGCCAGGAGAGCACGGTGCCAGAGCAAGGCCAGAAGCTTAAGCCAGAGGCAAGGTGGTAAGCAGTAAGGCAGCGTGAAGCAGAGGTGGCGATGGAGCTTGGCTGGCCTGGCAGTGTCGGTCAGTCACAGCTCTGCCCTTGAATCTTGCCAGTGGGACCTGGAGCCTCTCACCTCCACCTGTCCTCACACAAATGTCCTGGATACTGCTGTTGTAAGGGAGCAAATATGCTAAACGGTTAAACACCGAGACTGTGGATTAAACGGCAAAACTGTGCTTAAGGATTATCCATTTAATATTTTACATCCCTGATGGAATTGCATTTCAGTGATGTCACTTATCGCCTGTGTGAGACAAAATTATGAAATGTCACAATGATGCAATATTTGTTTAATTTTTGCCTTTTTTTCTGCCATTTTTCAGGAATAATTTGGAACACATATTGTCCCAATATACTCAGGAGCGGGTTCTATCAAAGTCCCCTCAAACCTCCCAGGATGGCTGGGCTCCAGCAGAGAGGCTAAGGCAAGAGAGCCCAGCAGTGAATAACTCGGAATATGGTACCTGAGCGTGCAAGTTTTACATTCATACACTAACGCACATCTCACGTGTTTATCCAGGTCTTCTCGTGCACCATCCAGCACAGCATGCACAATTATTCATGAAATGTAAGGCAAGAGAGCCCAGCAGTGAATAACTCGGAATATGGGACCTGAGCGTGCAAGTTTTACATTCATACACTAATGCACATCTAACGTGTTTATCCAGGTCTTCTCGTGCACCATCCAGCACAGCATGCACAATTATTCATGAAATGTAAGGCAAGCGAGCCCAGCAGTGAATAACTCGGAATATGGGACCTGAGCGTGCAAGTTTTACATTCATACACTAATGCACATCTAACGTGTTTATCCAGGTCTTCTCGTGCACCATCCAGCACAGCATGCACAATTATTCATGAAATGTAAGGCAAGCGAGCCCAGCAGTGAATAACTCGGAATATGGTACCTGAGCGTGCAAGTTTTACATTCATACACTAATGCACATCTAACGTGTTTATCCAGGTCTTCTCGTGCACCATCCAGCACAGCATGCACAATTATTCATGAAATGTAAGGCAAGCGAGCCCAGCAGTGAATAACTCGGAATATGGGACCTGAGCGTGCAAGTTTTACATTCATACACTAATGCACATCTCACGTGTTTATCCAGGTCTTCTCGTGCACCATCCAGCACAGCATGCACAATTATTCATGAAATGTAAGGCAAGCGAGCCCAGCAGTGAATAACTCGGAATATGGGACCTGAGCGTGCATGTTTTACATTCATACACTAATGCACATCTAACGTGTTTATCCAGGTCTTCTCGTGCACCATCCAGCACAGCATGCACAATTATTCATGAAATGTAAGGCAAGCGAGCCCAGCAGTGAATAACTCGGAATATGGTAGCTGAGCGTGCAAGTTTTACATTCATACACTAATGCACATCTCACGTGTTTATCCAGGTCTTCTCGTGCACCATCCAGCACAGCATGCACAATTATTCATGAAATGTAAGGCAAGCGAGCCCAGCAGGAATAACTCGGAATATGGGACCTGAGCGTGCAAGTTTTACATTCATACACTAATGCACATCTCACGTGTTTATCCAGGTCTTCTCGTGCACCATCCAGCACAGCATGCACAATTATTCATGAAATGTAAGGCAAGCGAGCCCAGCAGTGAATAACTCGGAATATGGGACCTGAGCGTGCAAGTTTTACATTCATACACTAATGCACATCTCACGTGTTTATCCAGGTCTTCTCGTGCACCATCCAGCACAGCATGCACAATTATTCATGAAATGTAAGGCAAGCGAGCCCAGCAGTGAATAACTCGGAATATGGTACCTGAGCGTGCAAGTTTTACATTCATACACTAATGCACATCTCACGTGTTTATCCAGGTCTTCTCGTGCACCATCCAGCACAGCATGCACAATTATTCATGAAATGTAAGGCAAGCGAGCCCAGCAGTGAATAACTCGGAATATGGTACCTGAGCGTGCAAGTTTTACATTCATACACTAATGCACATCTAACGTGTTTATCCAGGTCTTCTCGTGCACCATCCAGCACAGCATGCACAATTATTCATGAAATGTAAGGCAAGCGAGCCCAGCAGTGAATAACTCGGAATATGGGACCTGAGCGTGCAAGTTTTACATTCATACACTAACGCACATCTCACGTGTTTATCCAGGTCTTCTCGTGCACCATCCAGCACAGCATGCACAATTATTCATGAAATGTAAGGCAAGAGAGCCCAGCAGTGAATAACTCGGAATATGGTAGCTGAGCGTGCAAGTTTTACATTCATACACTAATGCACATCTCACGTGTTTATCCAGGTCTTCTCGTGCACCATCCAGCACAGCATGCACAATTATTCATGAAATGTAAGGCAAGAGAGCCCAGCAGTGAATAACTCGGAATATGGTACCTGAGCGTGCAAGTTTTACATTCATACACTAACGCACATCTCACGTGTTTATCCAGGTCTTCTCGTGCACCATCCAGCACAGCATGCACAATTATTCATGAAATGTAAGGCAAGCGAGCCCAGCAGTGAATAACTCGGAATATGGGACCTGAGCGTGCAAGTTTTACATTCATACACTAATGCACATCTCACGTGTTTATCCAGGTCTTCTCGTGCACCATCCAGCACAGCATGCACAATTATTCATGAAATGTAAGGCAAGAGAGCCCAGCAGTGAATAACTCGGAATATGGTAGCTGAGCGTGCAAGTTTTACATTCATACACTAATGCACATCTCACGTGTTTATCCAGGTCTTCTCGTGCACCATCCAGCACAGCATGCACAATTATTCATGAAAGCTAAGGCTTATAACCTTTACCCTTAGGGCCAGTTTTTAAATCTTACGCATGCTGTAGCATGCACAAATGTACACCCGATTTTGTAACATGGGCACGCTGCCGCACGCACGTTATAAAATCCGGGGTCGGCGTGTGCAAGGGGGTGTGCACTTGTGCACCTTGGGCGCGCCGAGCCCGAGGGGAGCCCCGAAGCTTTCCCCGTTCCCTCCGAGGCCGCTCCGAAATGAGAGCGGCCTCGGAGGGAACTTTCCTTCCACGTCCCCCCACCTTCCCCTATCTAATCCACCCCCCAGCCCTACCTGAATCCCCCCACCTTATTTTATTTCTTACGCCTGCCTCTTGCAGGCGTATCTTGCACGCGCCGGCTGGCTGCCATGCCGGAGGACTCGGAACAGCCCGGATCAGCGCCATGCCTGCTGCCCCACCCCCGGACCACCCCTTTTTCAAAGCCCCGGGACATACGCGCATTTCGGGGCTTGCGTGCACCGCCGAGCCTATGCAAAATAAGATGGGCGCGCGCAGGGTTAGGTTTTTGGGGTTACGCGCGTAACCCTTTGAAAATCTACCCATAACGTAGTGTCTTAAGCCACGACTTGAATGCAATTTAGCATTCTCCCCATGCGCAGCAGACAGATCACAAGGAATAATTCTCTTATCCATCCAATCCCTTGACAATCCAGTACAGACCCCTCCTTATTTCTAAAGAGCTCAATATTCTTACAGGGCAGTGATTATGTGCACGGTTATGCCCGCAAACTCCACCTGCTAATGATTTCAGGCACCAAACTGCATGAAGATGGGAATTAGAAAATTGGCAGTGATCCCAAAATCAACAATTATGTTATTCACTTCACCATCACTGTGCTTGCTTGATGTCTCAGTACGGGACACAGGCCTGGGACTTCTTTATGGGCTCGTTCCCAGCTCGAGTCTCAATAGAAAGTCCTGTACCATTTTTTCTTACTCCAGTGAGCCTAGGGGTCGGAACGGGGTGGGCCACAGGGCCATGGCTCATCCAAAATACCACTGCAAAAGATGAAAGGCCAGGCAGCAGCAGTGGTCAGCTCTGCAGCCGAGTGCTGCTGGGACGCGCAGCTGGGCAGCACAGGAGGCAGGGTTTCCAACTTTTCCACACACCTGAGAATAGGGGGAGGATTTGCATAAATCCTAGATCCCGTCTCTGAGCTATCTCAATAGCTCACGTACAGTATTTTTGGATAATACTTACAGATCCAATAGAAGCTATCACAGCCTGCCAAGAATAAGTTAACCCCAGGAGCCATACAGTTACTGTATCTAATCACTGAATGGAAAATAAAATGCTCATAGGAAGTTTTCAGCACCGCAAAAATGATAAAAATTGTACATTAGTAGGAATACAAATTCTGCATTTAGAATAGATTTTTGCAGGCTCTGCTCTAGAAATGTACATATTTATTTATTTATTTATTTAAATTCTTTTAATATACCGATGCTCAAGACCAAGTCTTATCGTACATGGAAGATTTCTTTTCATGCTTTCAGTTCAGAAAGTGAAGTTTCTTCACATAAATATATTCTGTGCAGTTTAATTTCTGTTGTCAAGATTTTTATTGCATCACTAAAGAATGAATATGATAATGTTTTCATCAACTTTAGCTTCGCTCAGAACAGGACCAACTCCCAAGATTCAAACAGCAAGAAATCTACCCCAGAAAAACCCTGGGCCTAAGAAAAACTAAACTGAATGCGCCAGGCAGAACACAGACCAACCCCCACCAAATACAGAATAATGGACCACAAACTAGAAACAAAAGTGACCTGAAACCCAGGAAATCACTCTGCCTCCTCCTGTCACCCCACAAGATCCCCCGGCCTCTTGCCAGTAACCGGACACTGTACAAAGAGGGGACAAGGGAGGGGGAGGGTGTGAGAGCAAGACGGATGGGGAAGAGGAGGGCAGAGGGAGGAGAGAAAGCTCCCTGGGCGTCCCGGGAAACTTCATTCTGAGCACTGCCCCCAGCCCGGGATCGGGAAGTGGAGGCTGCAGAATGGGCAGCCCTGCAATAACTCACCCTGAATACATTCTTTCTCCATCCCATCGTCTCTCCCATCCTTTATCCTCTGTTACCCCACCTTTCTTCTTCTCTTTTTGGGCTGTGAAACAAACATGCATTGGTAATTTGTCCTGTGGTGTTACATTTTCCTGTACATCTTCCACACCCATTTTTATAGATGAATTCCTGTTCCTATGCCCTTTTCTGTTTCCAGTAAATACGCAGCAAATGAATAGTGATGCATGCTGCCAGTGTGCACACACGTGCTGACAGTGTGCACACACGTGCTGACATACTTGTCTGTGCACACTGGCAGCTCTGTCTGCTGAGCAATCCCTGACAGATCTTCTGCATTTCAGACTCCAGATTCCAGAGGCACAATGGATATGACTCTGCAGCTATGGATCCCAAAGCAAATGCTGACAGCCAGGAGGAGGCAAGAGATATCGTGAGTGTTTCTGTCTCTTTTTAAGAGGATTCAGTCCATGGACTTGATGCAGTAAGCTGCACTGAAATCCAGTGCAGTTTCTTTACGTATACGCTAAAAAAAAAGTTTACTCCCGATGCAGGAAACTAATGTTATGCCAAATGCATCAGGATTAAAAATGTGCACTCGGAGCACACATTTTAAATGGGGTGAAGAGAGACTGTCTGGGACCCAAAGAAACACAAATCATGAGGCAGGAGAGGGAAGAGCAGAGCTTCAGGGAGGCAGTGGGAAGGCTGCCGATTCTGTCTCTCCTACATAAAACAGCAGGCAGCTTCCTGAAAAAAGGATACAGAGGACAAGATCCCCAATGAGTCTTAAACCCCAATCTCATTGCCCTTTTCCGAGGAAGCTGTGGCTGGCAATGTTTTCAGGGAAGAGAGGCTGAAAGTATTTTAGGGAGGGAAAGAAGGAGAGAGTGATATTCTCCACTTGTCCCCTGCACTGCATGTTCCTTCCCTTCCCTCCTCTGACTCAGCCTTACCTCTGTTTATCTCTTCCCTTCCCTTCCCACCTGCTGCTGAGGCCTCAGTACATCCTCCAAGCCTTTAGTCTCTTCAGGTTCTCTGGTGGGGCAGTGCCAGTGGCAGCCGCAGCCTTGCTGCCTCTTGCCTCATTAGTGGCGAGCTGGCCTGTCCCAGGGCTCCAAGAAAGCAGATTTTGCATGCGCAGCTGTGCATGCATTGCATGGTCATCAGGAGCCACAGAGACAAACTCCAGCCTGCCGGGTGCAAACACAAAACTCCTTGACAACTGTGATACTTTGAACTGCAAGACCAAATGTCAAATCAGAAGACTCTTACAGTGCAAAACCTGCACCATTTGATGCAATCAGCTCTTGTTCTACATAGTAAGAGAAGGAAATCGTGGCGGATAAACCTCTCCCAGGAGGGCAGTATTTCCTGACATTGGTCCTTAGTCTGCTTCCTGGAGTTTATCTCATCATCCCTAATCTGTCAGATTTCTTTCCACTGGAAAATGTTTTGTTTTATGTACTTTTTGATACTTTTAAGCCATTTAAAACTCTGTACCGTATCCCCTCTGTCAGCATAGAAACCTGACAGAATGGCAAAAGAAGATCAATGGCTCGTCTTTACAATCCCTACCATTCATTCAGAGATCCTGAGTGCTTATTCCCTGCCGTCTTACATTCACATCCACAGGGAGGCCCTTCCATGCATCCACTTCCCTCTCTATAAAGAAATATTTCCTTAGATTACTCCTAGTCTGCCCCCTCTCTCTCTCATCCCATGACCCCTCGTTCTAGATTCTCCTTTCCATTGAGAGCCTCCCCTCCTGTGCATGGAAACCCTTGAGATATATAAATGTCTATCATATCTCCCCTTTCCCCCAGGGTGTACATGATTAGATCTTTCAGTCCTTCCCCATATGCTTTAGATCGAAGACCACTGATCATTTTAGTGACCTCCCTCTGGAGCGGCTCCATCCTGTTTATGTCCTTCTGAAGGTGGGGGGTCTCCAGAATTGTGCTCAGTATTCCCAGTGAGGTCTCACCAGGGACCTGTACAGGGGCAATGTCACCTCCCTTTTCTGCTGACCCTTCCTCTCCCTGTGCACCCAAGCATCTTTCTGGCTTTAATTATTATTAAAACATCTTGTACTCCAGCAATCCATCAATGTTCAGCGCTGTTGCTTTATCCATTTTGAGATCATCAGATATAATCACACCTGCCCCTCCGCCAGCTATGATTCGTGCTTAGAAATGTTTAATCTGCTGTACTCCCTTGGGTTTTTGCAGCCCAAACACAAGACCCTGAATTTATTAGCATTAAATCTTAGCTGCTAGACCATACCTTAAGTTTCACTAGATTCCTCCTCATGGTTTCCACATCTTCCTGGTTGTCTACCATCCACAAAAAGAAGCAGTGAATGGACCGATCCCTGCGGCACACACTAGTCCCATCCCCCTCCTCAGAGAAATCTCCATTTCCCACCACCCATTCTCACCTCCCACTCTGCCAGGTCCTAACCAGGATCCATCCCAGGGCACAATTCATTTATAAGTCTTCTGTCAAAGGCCTCGCTGAAATCCAAACGCACTATGTCTAGTGCTCACCCTTGAGCCAACTCTCTGGTCACCCAATCAATGAAATTGATCAGATTCGTCTGACAAGATTTGTGCTGGAAAAACCCTGCCGCCTCGCATCTTGCCATCCATTGGGTTACAGAAGCTGCACTCTCCTGGGATTTAGCAGCGACTCCATTAGTTTGCTCACCACAGAGCTCAGACTCACTGCCCTATAGTTCCCAGACTCCTCCTTCCTTCCAGTTTTATGATATAGGAAACACATCTGCCCAGAGGCTACTAAGGGTCTCTAGCACCCAGGGGCAAATGCATGTGACCCCACACCCCTACCTCCTTCTTGTAGAAATGCTAAAAGCCACAGAAATTCCCAGGAAAGAAATGAAGTGACAGACTGCTGTGAAGAGCTTCCCTGCGCTGACTGTGACCCTAACCCCATGAAACATTCCCACCCAAATCCTACTCAGCTACTGGTGAAACCGTGGAGAAAAGTTAATGGGGGAGACAGGAAACCTTTCTGACGGGGCACACAGGGAGCGCTGTTAGGCAGAAGCAAGTGCTCGCTTTATCAACATAAGAACATGCCATACTGGGTCAGACCAAGGGTCCATCAAGCCCAGCATCCTGTTTCCAACAGTGGCCAATCCAGGCCATAAGAACCTGGCAATTACCCAAACACTAAGTCTATAGCTTTATGCTATACATTAGCCTAATACGGATTATACCGTTGCGCAACCAATTACATCATTTTTGGGGTTTCTTTCCCCAGATGACCACCACAAAGTAAGAGAACCCCCAATGTGCCACACGGTCACAACCCCCAGGGGCAGAGCTGCCCGGTTAGCAGCCTCTCTGCTGAGGATTCAGTACTGCTCTCTGGCTCTCGTTCTTGTGCAGTTATAATGTCCTGCTGCGTTTATCTCAAGCAATGATCACAGTCTGGCCCCAAGCTGCAGGCCACTGCTGATGTGGTGCTCCTAGCCTGGGAATTCTCCACTCCCAGCATCGGGTAACACTGCAGCCTCTCTGCTGAGGATTCAGTACTGCTCTCTGGCTCTCGTTCTTGTGCAGTTATAATGTCCTGCTGCGTTTATCTCAAGCAATGATCACAGTCTGGCCCCAAGCTGCAGGCCACTGCTGATGTGGTGCTCCTAGCCTGGGAATTCTCCACTCCCAGCATCGGGTAACACAGCAGCCTCTCTGCTGAGGATTCAGTACTGCTCTCTGGCTCTCGTTCTTGTGCAGTGATAATGTCCTGCTGCGTTTATCTCAAGCAATGATCACAGTCTGGCCCCAAGCTGCAGGCCACTGCTGATGTGGTGCTCCTAGCCTGGGACGTCTCCACTCCCAGCATCGGGTAACACTGCAGCCTCTCTGCTGAGGATTCAGTACTGCTCTCTGGCTCTCGTTCTTGTGCAGTGATAATGTCCTGCTGTGTTTATCTCAAGCAATGATCACAGTCTGGCCCCAAGCCACAGGCCACTGCTGATGTGGTGCTCCTAGCCTGGGACGTCTCCACTCCCAGCATCGGGTAACACTGCAGCCTCTCTGCTGAGGATTCAGTACTGCTCTCTGGCTCTCGTTCTTGTGCAGTGATAATGTCCTGCTGTGTTTATCTCAAGCAATGATCACAGTCTGGCCCCAAGCCACAGGCCACTGCTGATGTGGTGCTCCTAGCCTGGGACGTCTCCACTCCCAGCATCGGGTAACACTGCAGCCTCTCTGCTGAGGATTCAGTACTGCTCTCTGGCTCTCGTTCTTGTGCAGTGATAATGTCCTGCTGCGTTTATCTCAAGCAATGATCACAGTCTGGCCCCAAGCTGCAGGCCACTGCTGATGTGGTGCTCCTAGCCTGGGACGTCTCCACTCCCAGCATCGGGTAACACTGCAGCCTCTCTGCTGAGGATTCAGTACTGCTCTCTGGCTCTCGTTCTTGTGCAGTGATAATGTCCTGCTGCGTTTATCTCAAGCAATGATCACAGTCTGGCCCCAAGCTGCAGGCCACTGCTGATGTGGTGCTCCTAGCCTGGGAATTCTCCACTCCCAGCATCGGGTAACACTGCAGCCTCTCTGCTGAGGATTCAGTACTGCTCTCTGGCTCTCGTTCTTGTGCAGTGATAATGTCCTGCTGCGTTTATCTCAAGCAATGATCACAGTCTGGCCCCAAGCTGCAGGCCACTGCTGATGTGGTGCTCCTAGCCTGGGACGTCTCCACTCCCAGCATCGGGTAACACTGCAGCCTCTCTGCTGAGGATTCAGTACTGCTCTCTGGCTCTCGTTCTTGTGCAGTGATAATGTCCTGCTGTGTTTATCTCAAGCAATGATCACAGTCTGGCCCCAAGCCACAGGCCACTGCTGATGTGGTGCTCCTAGCCTGGGACGTCTCCACTCCCAGCATCGGGTAACACTGCAGCCTCTCTGCTGAGGATTCAGTACTGCTCTCTGGCTCTCGTTCTTGTGCAGTGATAATGTCCTGCTGTGTTTATCTCAAGCAATGATCACAGTCTGGCCCCAAGCTGCAGGCCACTGCTGATGTGGTGCTCCTAGCCTGGGACGTCTCCACTCCCAGCATCGGGTAACACTGCAGCCTCTCTGCTGAGGATTCAGTACTGCTCTCTGGCTCTCGTTCTTGTGCAGTGATAATGTCCTGCTGCGTTTATCTCAAGCAATGATCACAGTCTGGCCCCAAGCCACAGGCCACTGCTGATGTGGTGCTCCTAGCCTGGGACGTCTCCACTCCCAGCATCGGGTAACACTGCAGCCACTCAGGTATCCAGTTGTATGGATTATTGCCGTGCCTCACACTGCATTGCTTGCAGAGGACAAGAACGATAAAGGGGATGGAGTGGGTCCCCTCAGATAAGAGGCTACGCAGGCGAGGGCTCTTCAGCTGAAAGTTTCTAAAATAACTGGGAGATGACAGACTCGCTTAATTTTCTTACCCCTCCCCCCTTATGTCTTTGTTTCCTTTTCCCCAATCACAAACGACAGGACACTTTCTTTGGAACAATAAAAAGGCCGCAGTTTAATAACCGTACCCGAGCCCCCACAATTTTATACAACGACTCAATTCCCCTTTTTGTTTCTCCCTCTGTTAATTGCGCCCCCCACCTCTTCCAGTGGTAGAGCTCCTTATTAATCCACGCCTCTGAGCATCAGCCCCCCTCCTGCTCATTGGCAATCTCGTGTAGCAGCCCCCCCCGCACTACACAAGATTCCCCCCCCCCCCTTGTTTAATACTTTTAACCTTAACATCAATGCAAGCTCTTAAGGGCTCGGGTTTACCGCCCACTGCGACAACACTCACAACTAGTAACTATTATCATCAACCCCACTAGTCTTCGCACCGGGTGGGAGGGAAAACCTCAGCCCTCCGCCTCAGCTTTTCCTCATCAACTGAGGAGTTCAACCGTTGCTCCTGCTTCCCTTCACCACCTTAACCAATCCTTTCTTCCCCATTCAAAATTCTTGCCACCTATTGGTTACTCCCCTTTAGACCTCTGTCCTACTCCCTTCCCCCCCCCCCCCCCTTAGAGCACTTCTTCCTCCTACCTGCACTCGCTTTCCCACCCGTTATTTGCGCGGCGCAAGACAAGCTTGCTCCACTTCATTTATGAGTGGGGTGGAAATGGTAAAAGTTGCGATTCCCGCCGCCACGTTCCAGCTGCCTCTATGGGCACTGCCGCTGACACTGATGAAGGCCCCCAACTTTCCTAAGGTGCACACGCGTGTCCGGCTGTGCTCCTCTTAAAGGGCCCACGGAGGGATGAGACCGGCGTCACCAGACGCTATCACCAGTACGGGCCTATAGAAGACCCCTTCAGCTATCTCTCCTCGCCTCAGCAATAGGTTACTCCTCCGGTACAGCGAATCGCCTCGGCGTGTTCCTGATCTCTCTACTTCTACAGCAAGAGGTAAGAGGTAACGGGGAACTGGACTCAGACAGTAACCAACAGGTCCTGACTTGTAAGGCACGGCAGATGCCACCCCCTGATGCTACCATTATAGGGGAGAGCTGTGTGGCGCGGCTGATGCTACAACAAGTTGCTGGGCAGACTGGATGGACTGTTTGGGCCTTTTCTGTCATCATTTCTATGTTTCTATACGGCCTTCGTGCCTTCGTTCCTGCGTTCATGGTCTTCTTTCCTGAGTTCTTCATCTTTGTCCTGTAGTCAATCTTCAGTTCTTCAGTGCCTCTTCTGCCAGTCTGTGCTGTTCCTCACCTCCCTGCCTGCTTATCCCTTCCCATTTTCCCTTGGACGGATCTCTGCTTCTGACTACAACTGAACTCCGCCTGCCCCTGACCACTGCCTGACTCTTGTCCACGACTGAACTCCGCCTGCCACTGACCACTGCCTGACTCTTGTCCACGACTGAACTCCGCCTGCCACTGACCCCACTGCCTGACTCTTGTCCACGACTGAACTCCGCCTGCCACTGACCACTGCCTGACTCTTGTCCACAACTGAACTCCGCCTGCCACTGACCACTGCCTGACTCTTGTCCATGACTGAACTCCGCCTGCCACTGACCACTGCCTGACTCTTGTCCACGACTAAACTCTGCCTGCCACTGACCACTGCCTGACTCTTGTCCATGACTGAACTCCGCCTGCCACTGACCACTGCCTGACCCTTGTCCACGACTGAACTCCGCCTGCCCCTGACCACTGCCTGACTCTTGTCCATGACTGAACTCCGCCTGCCACTGACCACTGCCTGACCCTTGTCCACGACTGAACTCCGCCTGCCCCTGACCACTGCCTGACTCTTGTCCATGACTGAACTCCGCCTGCCACTGATTACTGCCTGATTCTCATCCACACTTGAATTCTTCCTTCCTCTGACCTCTGCCTGACAGTTGACCTCACCTAAATGCCACCTGTACTGACCACTGCTTGCCTCTGACTATGTCTGTATTCAGCGTGCCCCAGACCCTGTTCTGTCAGACACCGCCTCCACAGATCTCCACCTCAGCAAGAGAGGCCTGTGCCTAAATCCTTCTGGCCCTAGCACCCGAGGGTTCAACCTAAGGATAACGAGGGCTTGCATAGGTGAAGCTCCAGTTAGGACTGTGCCTCAGCCAGCTCCACCAGCCATGCCAGCCAACGGTGGGGACCTGCAGGGCTCCTCCTTGCAGGTTGCTACAACTCCACCTCGGTCCAAGGGTTCATGCCTGCAACACCTCCAGGCCATTCGAGCTTAGCTCACAAACTCCAATAGCAGCAGTGCTTCCTTCAACTCCTGGCGGCTTCTATGGAGCGACTTACCTCCTTTCTGGATGCAACTACGGCCTCAGCTGCACCAGTTCTGCTGCCAGCTGTCTCACCTGAGTCTCCCCATTCTGCATCTACCTGCTCCACCTCAGAATGCTGGGGTCCCGAAACAGTGCCGGAGATTCCTTAATCAATGCTATATGCACTTCTTCCTCCAGACGGCACTTTTTCCTGATGACACAGTAAACATAACCGTCATCCTCTCTCTCCTTCATGGTAAGGCTCTGGCCTAGGTGTCACTGTTATGGGAGCACGTCGATCCATTCCTCCAGGACCTGTAGCAGTTCACGTCTGCCTTTAAGATGGTCTTCAATGAGTTGGGCTGGCCGGCCGGCCGGCCACCTTGGGCTCTAACCTCTTGCATCTATGCAAGGGCACCCGGCCACTAGCAGACTACGCTATTGAGTTCCAGAACCTGGCCACCGAATTCAACTGGCGGGAAGATTGTCTCCGCAGCATCTTCCTGGAGGACTTGTCCTCTAGGATGAAGAATGAGCTGGCTGCCCAGGAGCTTCCAGAGTCCCTGGAGCGGCTCATCGACCTAGCAGGGAGGATCAACTGCCACCTTCAACAACAGGCCAGGGAGGTTAATCTGCCTTGTAGGGCCATCACGCTGGCTCCCCGCTTCCAGCACCTGCTGTCACCACTGGCGCCAGCCCCATCCCTCCTCTGTGCATTTGGACAAACCCATGCAGCTTGGAAATGGCCATCTCACAGCAGAGGAGAGACTCCATCGCCACCAGTTAGGCCTGTGTCTCAGGGCACTGGCTTGCTCAATGCCCAGTCAAGCCGGGAAACTTCCAAGCCTAGGATCTGGTGGGGAGGTGATTCTAGGCTTCATGACACCTACTCCTCAACTGACTCTTCCGGTGACAGTCACCGTGGAAAACCAGGACTTCTTTACTCTAGTGCTGGGGGGACTTCCTGATGAAAGCGGGTAGATCTTCTACAGCTTCCCACTGTTCCAAGAGGTCCCCCTTAATCATCTGTTTATTTATTTATAAATTTATGTATCGCTTATCAACATTTCTAAGCAATTTACAAAGTACATTCATAAATTAGTAAACAAACATTATACATCAAAATCAATCAAATCACAAACAATAAGAACATAAACATAAAACATTGAGGGCTTGCTATTAAATGTATGAACTAAAAACCTACTCAAATAAGAATGCCTTCTCCTCCTCTTTCACCCGGTTGGAGCCTGCCGACATCATCAGGGCGCCGGAGTGAAATTGGAGTGCAGATGCTCAGAGAAGCTGAGGAAACCAATGCATCTGCTGAGGAAAGCTTCATTTAACATCATGGAGCTCTCCCCCTAAGCGTCTGCCGGACCATCTCTTCCTCTTTCACCCGGTTGGACTGGAGCTTGCCCACCTGTGACATCTCTTCCATATATGGGGATCTGTTGCCTGGTCAGATCACCATTGCCACCACACCTTTGTCCGTGCATACCAACTTACTCCACAAGAAACTTCTAGCCTTCCATGTTATTGACCGTCCATACAATTGTGCTGTGGCTTTCCTGGCTCTAGCTGCATTCCCCCCAATTTAACTGGGCCATATTGAAACTCAACTGCTGGGGCCTGCAATGCTACGAGTGTGTGGAACCTCTGCTTCACTCATCCCTTGCTGCCACACTTCCGGGCATTCCTCATAAGAACATAAGAAATTGCCATGCTGGGTCAGACCAAGGGTCCATCAAGCCCAGCATCCTGTTTCCAACAGAGGCCAATCCAGGCCACAAGAACCTGGCAAGTACCCAAACACTAAGAAGATCCCATGCTACTGATGCAATTAATAGCAGTGGCTATTCCCTAAGTAAACTTGATTAATAGCCATTAATGGACTTCTCCTCCAAGAACTTATCCATTCCTTTTTTAAACACAGCTACACTAACTGCACTAACCACATCCTCTGGCAACAAATTCCAGAGTTTAATTGTGCGTTGAGTGAAAAAGAATTTTCTCTGATTAGTCTTAAATGTGCCCCATGCTAACTTCATGGAATGCCCCCTAGTCCTTCTATTATCCGAAAGTGTAAATAAGCAATTCACATCTACTCGTTCAAGACCTCTCATGATCTTAAAGATCATAAGACCTCTATCATATCCCCCTCAGCCGTCTCTTCTCCAAGCTGAAAAGTCCTAACCTCTTCAGCCTTTCCTCATAGGGGAGCTGTTCCATCCCCTTTATCATTTTGGTTGCCCTTCTCTGTACCTTCTCCATCGCAATTATATCTTTTTTGAGATGCGGCGACCAGAATTGTACACAGTATTCAAGGTGCGGTCTCACCATGGAGCGATACAGAGGCATTATGACATTTTCCGTTTTATTAACCATTCCCTTCCTAATAATTCCTAACATTCTGTTTGCTTTTTTGACTGCTGCAGCACACTGAGCCGACGACTTTAAAGTATTATCCACTATGATGCCTAGATCTCTTTCCTGGGTGGTAGCGACTTTGAGGATGTATTCTTGAAGAAAGGAACTGAGACATTTCCACTCAACAGGGTATATGACTGTGGAATTTAGCTGCCACCATGGGGTAGGGTATCCCTTGTCTCTCCCTGAAATCAAGGCAATGTGGGAGTACATCTATGAGAATCTAGACCGGGGCTTCATGCGACAATCCACATGTCCAGCAGGGACCGGCTTCTTCTTTATCCAAAAAGGATGGGTCGCTCTGGCCTTGTATTGACTACCGCAGATTAAAAGTCACACCCCAGCCAGATTCCTACCCCCCCCATCCCAGCCAGATTCCTACCCCCCCCATCCCAGCCAGATTCTCATGCACACACACACACACACACACACACACACACACATTCCTACCACCCCCCCATCCCAGCCAGATTCTCATGCACACACACACACACACACACACACACTCACACACATTCCTACCACCCCCCCATCCCAGCCAGATTCTCATGCACACACACACACACAGCAGACAGGCTCCCATTTACATGCACACAACCCTCCAGTCATGCTCCCATTCACATACTTCCTCCCCCCGCCTCCAGTCAGGCTCTCATTCACACACATCACAACCCCAGGCCAGGCTCTCATTCACACACACCACACCCCCAGGCCAGGCTCTCATTCACACACAGCACACCCCCAGGCCAGGCTCTCATTCACACACACCACACCCCAGGCCAGGCTCTTATTCACACACACCACACCCCCAGGCCAGGCTCTCATTCACACACACCACACCCCCAGGCCAGGCTCTCATTCACACACAGTACATCCCACACTCCACTAAGACTCTCATTCATTTATTCGTACACACAGACCAGCAGGAGCCATTCTGCTGCTTCTCCTCATGTGCTGCCCTATGCACTAATCAAACCACGTGAGTCTAGCACTTCCTCTATGCTGATCTCGAGCATCGCGAGATCAGCATTGAAAATGTGCTAGCTGCACGTGTTCTGGAAAGTGAATGCTGGCCTCTTGGGCAGAATTCTCTTCCGGGCCGCCGCTGAGAGAGTCCACCAGCAGCCTTGCGGGCCTCTTCCTGCTCCCAACGCCGCCCCACTGGGTGTGTGGCCTCTCCCTGCTCCTGATGCCACCTTACCGGGTGTGCCGCCCTGTGCAATTGCACGGTTTGCACACCCTGTGGCGCCGGGCCAGGTCACAGGGCGAGTCTCTCTCCCTTCTTCAACCGCCGGCTCCAGGAACGTCGGTGGCAATGTTGAGCCTGTTCTTTGCTACCGGCTCTAGTAAATGCCAGCGGCACCGCTGGTCTCTGCCACTGCTGCAGGACCTTGCTTTTGCTGGTGAGATTTGCCCTGCTATGTTCCTGTTCCGCGCTGTCGCAGGACCTTCCTGCCAGCGGCAATGGCACCCCTGTTGCCACCCAGGGCGGCCCCCTTAGTACGCCTGGCACCCAACCAAAACCTTAATAGCCAGAGATAGGTTGGATCAGCACTAGTCTTCCCTGGCCCCAAGCACCTCTCTTTCTTTTTCTCCTCCCGCCAGCCCTGGCCTCAAACACCTCTCTCTCGCTCCTCGCACAGCCCACACATTTGCAGAGAATATCACAACAATGTAAATATAAGATAACACAAGCCAGCAAGAGAAGAATTCCCACCAAATATAAGAGCAGCAGATAAGAATAATATGCACACTCCTGAGGGAATGTCAAATTCTGCTTAACACAATATACATGACAGTCTTTACCTAATTAATTTAATATGTAAGGCAGAACAAAGGGATTACTTAAAGAGGCAGAGTTTTAAATATTTTGAGCAGAATTTCCCTAGATGTTCACTGTAAGTGTCCCTTCCACCCTCTCTCCCTACTCCTCTGGCCAGTCTCCATTCATTATGCCCTCTCAGGCCCCAACCCCTCCACCTGCCACCAACTCTCCCCTCCCCTCTAGGCTCAACCCCTTCCACTCTATCTCCACTCCCAGAGTTTGATCCCTCTCTCGGTACTGCCCCTTACACAGGCTCCCTCTGTCCCTCTCTCTCATACATACACACGCACACCCTCTCATGCAGGCTCCCTCACTCTCTCTCGAACACACACACACACACATACACACACACACACCCTCCCTCATATAGGCTCCCTCTCTCTCTCTCTCTCACACACACACACACCCTCATAAAGGCTTCCTCTCGAGCGCGCACACACCCCCTCATACAGGCTTCTCTCTCATACACACACCCTCATACAGGCTTCCTATCTCTCTCTCTCTCTCTTACACACACACACACACCCTCATATAGGTTCCTCTCTCTCTCTCGCTCACACACACACACACACACCCTCATAAAGGCTTCCTCTCTTACACACTCACACACCCTCATACAGGCTCCCTCTCACACACAGACACACACACTCACACACACCCCCCCCTCATAAAGGCTCCCTCTTGAGCGCACACATACACACACACCCTCATACAGGCTCCCTCTCACCCACACACACCCACTCTCATACAGGCTCCCTCTCTCACACACACAGACTCCCTTTCTCTCTCACACATACACCCTCATACAGGCTACCTATGCCTCTCTCTCACACCCCTCCTACACACAGGCTCCCTTCTCTCACACCACCCTACACAAAGGCTCCCTCTCTCACACACAAATATCCTTCCACACAGGCTCTCTCACACACACATACAATCCCTTCACACAGGCTTTCTTTCTCACACATACACACATCCTCACACAAGCTCCCTCTGTCACAAACAAGCACCTTCACTCCCTCACATACACACAATCCCTTTTTTACACACACCAGCTCCCAATCTCTCACACATATACACACTCTTTCACAATTTCCTCACATAGGCTCCCTCTTTCTGGTACCCACCCTCACGCACTCTCACATATGCTCTCTCTCACCCCACCCCCAAGGTTGCAGTCTTACACACACACACACACACACCTCTACACACAGACTCAGTCTCACCGGAATGGGCTCTGCTCGTGGCATGCCGGGACTGCTCTATTTTCACCAAATTCTGTACAGAAAATGGAAATTCTGTGCAGGAGGGGAATTTTGTGCTCCACAGTAGCGCAGAATCCCCCAGGGATTATATGCAGACATGATACCCTTAAAAACAGTCTCACAGCATCCACAGGTATCCAAGAGAGAGCATAATCTTCAGACAAGTCACACTTGTATTTGAACTTTGTGTGCCCTTTATATGGCGGGATTTTCATTTGTGTTAAAATAAGCGACTTTTTATATGCACGTTTTATGAAAATGCTAGAAATGTGTGGGGTGGATGATAGAGACCAGATGGTCTCTGTAGAAGCTTAGTGCAAGCCTCTCATTATTATCATTAATGAGTACTAAAGCCCTATCCAAGGACATCTCCCCCTCCCTTCCCTTTTCTCCCCACCTTAAGAACATAAGAACATAAGAAAATGCCATACTGGGTCAGACCCAGGGTCCATCAAGCCCAGCATCCTGTTTCCAACAGTGGCCAATCCAGGCCATAAGAACCTGGCAAGTACCCAAACACTAAGTCTATTCCATGTAACCATTGCTAATGGCAGTGGCTATTCTCTAAGTGAACTTAATAGCAGGTAATGGACTTCTCCTCCAAGAACTTATCCAATCCTTTTTTAAACCCAGCTACACTAACTGCACTAACCACATCCTCTGGCAACAAATTCCAGAGTTTAATTGTGCGTTGAGTAAAAAATAATTTTCTCCGATTAGTTTTAAATGTGCCCCATGCTAACTTCATGGAGTGCCCCCTAGTCTTTCTACTATCCCAAAGAGTAAATAACCGATTCACATTTACCCGTTCTAGACCTCTCATGATCTTAAAGACCTCTATCATATCCCCCCTCAGCCGTCTCTTCTCCAAGCTGAACAGCCCTAACCTCTTCAGCCTTTCCTCATAGGGGAGCTGTTCCATCCCCTTTATCATTTTGGTTGCCCTTCTCTGTACCTTCTCCATCGCAATTATATCTTTTTTGAGATGCGGCGACCAGAATTGTACATAGTATTGAAGGTGCGGTCTCACCTTCTGTCACCTCCACTTCCCTACAGTTTCCTGTCATCTATCGTCTCTTCCCTCCCCATATCTGGTGCTTCTCTGACCCTCTCTCGGACCTCTGCCGGGGGTGGGGGGATCACCACAGGTTTCTCACTCTTCCCTACCGACACTGCGGCTTCTCCTGAACTGCAGCTGAGAGGCCTGCTCTCCTCCCTCCTGCTGTCAATCATAACAATACAGGGGCGTGGCATGTTTCAGGGGTGGAGAGCAGAGGGGCTTATTTATTTATTTATTTGCATTCCAGTGACACAGGTGCAGGGCACCTTTCCTCTGTATTTTGCTATTATTTTGCTGTTTCTTCTACATTTGATACAAACTTTTTGGGGCAGTTCAATCAGCTCTTTGATTGTTATATCATAATTTTCTATTTCACATAATGCTAAAGGCATTTATGTTGTCCATATAAATAAAACTGTTGACACAGAGTCAAGAAATCTGCAGTGAATATTAATCTAACAAAATCCATGCACAAGATCTTTGTCAAGGTACAGAAAAGATCATCATAATAACCTGTACAAGTCATTCACATTTTTTCTGGAGCAGGAAGTCCTCAACCACGTCCTAAGTGACATTGAGGTGTTTGTGGGGAAACTGAGGCCATTGAGCAGCTCCCCATCTTCCAACAGCAAGAAGAAAAGGAAGAAAAAAAAGAACAATGGTGAGGACTCCTCAGAATTTTCTCTGTGGTGATTAGACTCTGCTAGGAGCGTGCTGGCTGCCGCCCGGGATGGGTGCATGTGTGCGTGCATGCATGCCCGTGTCTTGCACTGTTGCGTGTGTTGATTAGACTCTGCTAGGAGCGTGCTGGCTGCCGCCCGGGATGGGTGCACGTGTGCGTGCATGCCCGTGTCTTGCACTGTTGCCTGTGGTGATTAGACTCTGCTAGGAGCGTGCTGGCTGCCGCCCGGGATGGGTGCATGTGTGCGTGCATGCCCGTGTCTTGCACTGTTGCCTGTGGTGATTAGACTCTGCTAGGAGCGTGCTGGCTGCCGCCCGGGATGGGTGCATATGGTGCGTGCATGCACGTGTCTTGCACTGTTGCCTGTGGTGAGTAGACTCTGCTAGGAGCGTGCTGGCTGCCACCCGGGATGGGTGCATATGGTGCGTGCATGCCCGTGTCTTGCACTGTTGCCTGTGGTGATTAGACTCTGCTAGGAGCGTGCTGGCTGCCGCCCGGGATGGGTGCACGTGTGCGTGCATGCCCGTGTCTTGCACTGTTGCCTGTGGCGATTAGACTCTGCTAGGAGCGTGCTGGCTGCCGCCCGGGATGGGTGCACGTGTGCGTGCATGCCCGTGTCTTGCACTGTTGCCTGTGGCGATTAGACTCTGCTAGGAGCGTGCTGGCTGCCGCCCGGGATGGGTGCACGTGTGCGTGCATGCCCGTGTCTTGCACTGTTGCCTGTGGTGATTAGACTCTGCTAGGAGCGTGCTGGCTGCCGCCCGGGATGGGTGCACGTGTGCGTGCATGCCCGTGTCTTGCACTGTTGCCTGTGGCGATTAGACTCTGCTAGGAGCGTGCTGGCTGCCGCCCGGGATGGGTGCACGTGTGCGTGCATGCCCGTGTCTTGCACTGTTGCCTGTGGCGATTAGACTCTGCTAGGAGCGTGCTGGCTGCCGCCCGGGATGGGTGCACGTGTGCGTGCATGCCCGTGTCTTGCACTGTTGCGTGTGGCGATTAGACTCTGCTAGGAGCGTGCTGGCTGCCGCCCGGGATGGGTGCATGTGTGCGTGCATGCCCGTGTCTTGCACTGTTGCCTGTGGCGATTAGACTCTGCTAGGAGCGTGCTGGCTGCCGCCCGGGATGGGTGCATGTGTGCGTGCATGCCCGTGTCTTGCACTGTTGCCTGTGGCGATTAGACTCTGCTAGGAGCGTGCTGGCTGCCGCCCGGGATGGGTGCATGTGTGCGTGCATGCCCGTGTCTTGCACTGTTGCCTGTGGCGATTAGACTCTGCTAGGAGCGTGCTGGCTGCCGCCCGGGATGGGTGCATGTGTGCGTGCATGCCCGTGTCTTGCACTGTTGCGTGTGGCGATTAGACTCTGCTAGGAGCGTGCTGGCTGCCGCCCGGGATGGGTGCATGTGTGCGTGCATGCCTGTGTCTTGCACTGTTGCCTGTGGCGATTAGACTCTGCTAGGAGCGTGCTGGCTGCCGCCCGGGATGGGTGCATGTGTGCGTGCATGCCCGTGTCTTGCACTGTTGCCTGTGGCGATTAGACTCTGCTAGGAGTGTGCTGGCTGCCGCCCGGGATGGGTGCATGTGTGCGTGCATGCCTGTGTCTTGCACTGTTGCGTGTGGCGATTAGACTCTGCTAGGAGCGTGCTGGCTGCCGCCCGGGATGGGTGCATATGGTGCGTGCATGCCCGTGTCTTGCACTGTTGCCTGTGGTGATTAGACTCTGCTAGGAGCGTGCTGGCTGCCGCCCGGGATGGGTGCACGTGTGCGTGCATGCCCGTGTCTTGCACTGTTGCCTGTGGTGATTAGACTCTGCTAGGAGCGTGCTGGCTGCCGCCCGGGATGGGTGCACGTGTGCGTGCATGCCTGTGTCTTGCACTGTTGCCTGTGGTGATTAGACTCTGCTAGGAGCGTGCTGGCTGCCGCCCGGGATGGGTGCATGTGTGCGTGCATGCCCGTGTCTTGCACTGTTGCGTGTGGCGATTAGACTCTGCTAGGAGCGTGCTGGCTGCCGCCCGGGATGGGTGCATGTGTGCGTGCATGCCCGTGTCTTGCACTGTTGCGTGTGGTGATTAGACTCTGCTAGGAGCGTGCTGGCTGCCGCCCGGGATGGGTGCATGTGTGCGTGCATGCCCGTGTCTTGCACTGTTGCTTGTTCTGCAACATCGAGCACAATTAAGTGATGCACTTGTGTCACTCTAGTCTACTTATCTTCAGAGAACTTAGGAATGTTTCTAGTTCTCTTTAATATTTAGCGTTTCACCCACTAAATTTAGAAATAACTTCTATAAAAATTGGAACAGTGTTGCTTGCTCTTGACACAACTGTCGCAGTCTATCTTAGGGCGATACTTGTGTTATGGGTAAAATAAATATTCTTTTTACATTGGCTTTCATTTTTCTGTTTGAGGGGAATAATTTTTGTATTTGGCACCGACAGATTGTTTTTTTTTCTTTCTAAAGCCTCTGCAGTTTCCGAAGCGGAATATATAGAAATGTTTCAGAAAGTGAAGTACGCCTTTAACCTGCTGGTAGGTCACTGTCACTTTCAGGCTAATTTGTGCCTGGAGCAGGGAGGGACGGACTCTGCTGAATTTGGGGTAAATGTTGCCAGAGTTAAGGGCTTATGAAGCTTTGTGGAGCTGTTGGAGAGATGATGTGGGGGTGGGGGGTGATGGGACAGGTAGTAGACGAAAGGTGACATGTGGAGGGCCGGGCACATGGTTGGGGGAGTTTCTGGGGTGGGAGGAGCACCACTGGAGGACTTGGAGAAGAGATGATGTGGAGAGGAATTTATTTTTCTGGATTCATGGACTGGTGGAAATGGTCGATGCTTTTCAGTGCAGGTCTGTCATGTTTTACAGGGGAAAGTCTCTCTGTGCATGCAGGAACCCAGCGCCCCAGACCTCATTCATATGCTGTTCTCCGCGCTTTCTTTGGTGAGTGCCATCTCTGGGCAGGGCCGGTGCTAGGATAGCAGATGCCCTAGGTGAACCTTCTACCTTGTGACCACCCCCAGTCCAGGTCCCAGCTGTGACCTCAGTCACTCAGACGGACCTCTTACGCAGGCTCCCTCCCTCTCTCTCACTCACACCATTGCTCTCTCGTACACACACACTCCCTCTCACTCACTCACACACACACACTCCCTCTCACTCTCTCACACTCCCTCTCACACATACACACACTCTCACTCACACACACACACACACACAAACACTCCCTCCCTCACACACACAAACACACACACACTCCCTCTCACTCACACACACAGACACTCCCTCCCTCTCACTCACTCACACTCCCTCTCACTCTCACTCACTCACACTCCCTCTCACTCTCACACACACACACACTCTCACTCACACACACACACACACACTCCCTCTCACTCACTCACTCACACACACACACACTCCCTCCCTCTCACTCACTCACACACACACACACTCCCTCTCACTCTCACACACAGACACACACACACTCCCTCTCACTCACACACACACACACACACACACACTCCCTCTCACTCACTCCCACACTCAGAGGCACCGTTCATGGCCCGCTGAGGCTCTACTCCTTTCAGCCATGAGTGGGATGGGCTCCGCTTGCGGCCCCATATGGCTGCTCTTTGCCGCCCCTTAATAGCTGGCACCTTAGGCGACTGCCTAGTTCTCCTATTGGGACGTGCCGGCCCTGCCTTCAGGGCAGTAGGACATTTAAAGGAGGAGTCCAGCATTTGGCTAAAAACCGCTTTTTTCTAAGTCAGTCAGTGCCATATACTGTAGAGTGGCTTTTAAGACTTTCCTCATTTTAAATCATTTTTAAAACTTAAGTCTTTTTAGTTATGTGACCTTGTTTTAGCAAGCGAGTATAAGTTCTCTTCTGCTCCCATCACTACCATTACAGATCTTGTCAGAGTGTCCAGGAAATGAAACGGCTGCTTCAGTTACAAGTCCTCTGCTGACGGGGAAGGCCATAAATCTGCTTAACTCCTGTGTGACAGCAGCTGAACGGATAATCTGGAAGAACCTGGGAGAAGCTTGGTTTGTAACGAGGTAAGAATTAATCATGGAGGTCATATCAAAATCAAAGAGAAAAATTACATCACTACCTTAGAAGGATATTACCGAAAGGTCTTTGCATATCGCTAGCAACCTTCAGCTTGCATCCACCTTGCAGAGGTTTAAACCAGGGTCAGGTAATAGCTGAATGAGGCCTAGCCTAGTGATTACTTATTTATTTATTTAATAGGTTTTCTAGGCCGTCGTTTAGTAAAACTTTCACAATGGTTTACATGATTAAGAAAATAAAAACATAATTTCAATATAAAATACCTTATAAATACATAAAATAGAAAGGTAAAACTAATATTAAAAGAATCTTAGCAAAATGAATAACTATCAATGTTAAAATTAAGCAGAAACATAAAATAGAGATAAAACAATGTAAAAGAATAAGATGAAAACCTACAAACACACAGGAGGCACGAGCAACACTCCAAAAATTATCCACACAAACGAGAAGGGAGGTGCAAATAATATGTACACAGTCCACAAATTTTGTAGAAAATGAAGAATAACTTCTTTTAATTTTTCATCAATTCAATTCAGTTGCACACATACGGAGAATGATTTGACGTTTGTGATCATTGACGTTGTACCTCTGCCTATACGAGGAGGTCATTTCTCTCAAATTTTGACACAAAGGGAACAGAAATGGATCTATAAGCTCAATAGCCTATCCCCTGAAGGTCTTAATAATGAGATCGAATGGCACTGCTTCATTTAATGACGCTCCGTTCTCGTTTTACTTTCTTACTTCTGATTGGTGGTGGGTGCGCCATGATTGGTGCAGCTCTCTCGCACCAAATTTTGTCCCTTTCAAGCTCCGTTTCAGTCTGTACTGCCTGCTCTCCCTGGTTCTAGCTTTTTGGATTATTCACAAAGGTATGTGTCTCAGCATCTAGTCAGAACATTGCCTTTTCTCACATCTCTATTATTGCTGATAAAACTTATTTCTGTTTGAATTTTCAGTGGTTGAAATTATACACTGTATTAGTCCTTCCCGACGCAGCTTCATGCGAAACACAGGTCCGTGTCGGGGGACCTCGTTGAGAACTGTTTCATACTGCAATGAGCTTTGGTTGAGCCATATTGAATTGATGAAAAATTAAAAGACGTTATTCTTCATTTTCTACAAAATTTGTGGACTGTGTACATATTATTTGCACCTCCCTTCTCGTTTGCGTAAAGAATAAGATGAAATCATGACTCAGCCAGTACTGCTATAAGCTCTCTTAAATAACCAGGTTTTCAAATTTCTTTTAAAAACCTTAACATCAGCTTGCATCCTTATTTCAGGGGGCAGCTCATTCCAGTGTTTTGGGCCTGCGAAAGAGTTAGCTCTCTCCCGTACTCGCGTTAATCTCGCCGTAGTAATAGATGGCACCATCAGAAGGCCTTTATTTGCCGATCTGAGGTTTCTCGGAGGAGTTTGTAATCTTATAGCAGCTTTCAGCCAGAGAAGCCCGGACTCAACTCCCTTCACTCTCCACTACAAACTTTGGGGGGAGGAAAAAAGCTTCATAAATCAGAGCCTTGGCTTGTGAGCCTTCCAGGGAGGAGGAAATACCTGCATGCATGAAAGAGGATTCAGGGAGGAGAAGCCTTCACCCCTGCCCTATGAAAGCAGATTTGTTTTTTTTACAGTCTTTACAACCACAAACTCTCTTGTACTTTACACAGATCATTTTTTAAACAAAGGTTTTTTTAATTGGAGAAATATTTCAGAAATCCTGACCTCTGATGGAGGCAAGTTTCAAATCTCCTCCCTAGCTGGAAACTTTGCAGCACTTCGTGCATGAATTTTATGCAAATTTTCAAAGGGAAAACAGCCGTGTAGGAGTCTGTGTCGGTGTGAGTAGAGGGCAGAAAAGTGCATGGCTTTATGCCCCCAGGAATGCCTGCGTGTAACGCAGCCGAAAGAAGTCACGGCACCGTGCTGTGAAAGGTAAAGAATTAAGAGAATGCGGGCATCAGCTCCTGAATATCTGGGGCTTGGAGTGCATTTCATCCTCACTGCCACTTGCACATTTTGGAGCATAAATGCATGAATTTTGTTTCTATTTACAGAGCGGAGTGGCCCAATGGGAAAAGCATTCCTGCGTATGTCCCCAGCTTCTCCGACGGATGGGCTCCTGCCGCTGCCCAGGCACCCACTCAGGGACAGGGCCAAGCCAGACACTTTACGGTGAGCAGGGAATACGCAGCACCCAGGACAGGGAGTTTGGGTTTACGTTCCTTAGCAGAGATGGAATAATTCCCCAAGAATTTGTGGAAGTGGCGCAAGGGAGGACTGGCCATGATTACTGCTGGGCACAGGGCCGTCCATAGGCGAAGCAGCACAGCAAGGTCTCAGCTGCAGGCCCACGGGTGCACATTGTCAGTGCCCGCAGCTGCTGCTCTGCAAGCCCCCCCCTATATCTGAGTGCAAGGTCTCAGCTGCAGGCCCACGGGTGCACATTGTCAGTGCCCGCAGCTGCTGCTCTGCAAGCCCCCCCTATATCTGAGTGCAAGGTCTCAGCTGCAGGCCCACGGGTGCACATTGTCAGTGCCCGCAGCTGCTGCTCTGCAAGCCCCCCCCTATATCTGAGTGCAAGGTCTCAGCTGCAGGCCCACGGGTGCACATTGTCAGTGCCCGCAGCTGCTGCTCTGCAAGCCCCCCCCCCTATATCTGAGTGCAAGGTCTCAGCTGCAGGCCCACGGGTGCACATTGTCAGTGCCCGCAGCTGCTGCTCTGCAAGCCCCCCCTATATCTGAGTGCAAGGTCTCAGCTGCAGGCCCACGGGTGCACATTGTCAGTGCCCGCAGCTGCTGCTCTGCAAGCCCCCCCTATATCTGAGTGCAAGGTCTCAGCTGCAGGCCCACGGGTGCACATTGTCAGTGCCCGCAGCTGCTGCTCTGCAAGCCCCCCCTATATCTGAGTGCAAGGTCTCAGCTGCAGGCCCACGGGTGCACATTGTCAGTGCCCGCAGCTGCTGCTCTGCAAGCCCCCCCTATATCTGAGTGCAAGGTCTCAGCTGCAGGCCCACGGGTGCACATTGTCAGTGCCCGCAGCTGCTGCTCTGCAAGCCCCCCCTATATCTGAGTGCAAGGTCTCAGCTGCAGGCCCACGGGTGCACATTGTCAGTGCCCGCAGCTGCTGCTCTGCAAGCCCCCCCTATATCTGAGTGCAAGGTCTCAGCTGCAGGCCCACGGGTGCACATTGTCAGTGCCCGCAGCTGCTGCTCTGCAAGCCCCCCCTATATCTGAGTGCAAGGTCTCAGCTGCAGGCCCACGGGTGCACATTGTCAGTGCCCGCAGCTGCTGCTCTGCAAGCCCCCCCCTATATCTGAGTGCAAGGTCTCAGCTGCAGGCCCACGGGTGCACATTGTCAGTGCCCGCAGCTGCTGCTCTGCAAGCCCCCCCTATATCTGAGTGCAAGGTCTCAGCTGCAGGCCCACGGGTGCACATTGTCAGTGCCCGCAGCTGCTGCTCTGCAAGCCCCCCCTATATCTGAGTGCAAGGTCTCAGCTGCAGGCCCACGGGTGCACATTGTCAGTGCCCGCAGCTGCTGCTCTGCAAGCCCCCCCCTATATCTGAGCGCTAGGAACAGTCATTGAAATACGATAAATGTGTTGTAATTCCATAATGTTCCTCCCCCTTCCCTCTCTCCCCTGGCTGCCCCCACCCACCATGGTCTGTCCATCTTCAAACAGCAGTAGCTCTCTTTCGCCAGCCCCCCTCCCCCACCTTAGCTGAGCTCCTGTCTGCATCACATCTGGCTTTGCTCTTCAGGGGGGGAGCAGCAGAGCTGGGCTGAAGGCGCTGGCCCTGCCCCTGCCGAGCTAGGCCTGCCCAGTTTGATTGGCTGCTGCTTGCAGGCGATGCTGAGGGAGAGAGGGGACTCCCTGTGCGCCCCTCCCTATGGCTGGGAAGATCAGGGCAGGGGGGGTTAGCATTTGTTTGATTTCACTGAAAGCTGGTCTCAGCTTATTACAAATTAACTTACAAACAGGTCACTTGCAGATTCACATTTCAAAGCTTTAAACAAATTTGAATAGAAGCAGAATCACAATGCAACAGTGTCCCTCAAGGCCTCTCTCTAAATCAATCTAACCGCTACATCATACTAGTGACTACCTTAGAAATAAAAAACGCACAGCAAAATCTCTGGATTATTGCAGCATTTTTAAGGTGTTCATGGCAAAAAGTCAATTGGTAGGCTTAGCTTTTAAAGGCCAGGCGTGGAGGGAGCACCCTAGGTGCAGGACCCATTCCACGTGGCCGGGCTTCTGTGGACGGAGTGGAGATCATTGTGGTCTGGGACGCATGCATGCAGAGAGGCTTTTGCTAACACTTAAAATAGTCCCTGACTATCAGAGGCAGAGTTATGAATTTTGTTCTGGGAGGTAGTGGCAGTCACTGTGATGTGATGGGGTCGTGAGGTTTGCATTCTTCTAACAGGCATGCAGGTTGAGTAATATGGACAAGTTGCATGTTCATAATATATTATAATATAATAAAGGGTTAGTACCATAAACAGCTCTATAAAAAGAATATCTATACAGCACTATATGATGTTATAAGTATATTATTTATTTATTTACCGACATTTGATCTCAATCGAGATATCACACTGGTTTACATTCAGATACTGTAAGTATTTCCCTATCCCCAGAGGGCTTACAATCTAATGTTGAACCTGAGGCAATGGAGGGTAAAGTGACTTGCCCAAGGACACAAGGAGTGACATCTGGACTCAAACCCTGGTCTCCTGGTTCATAGTCCCCTTCTCTAACCACTAGGCTATTCCTCCTCCTAATACTGTGCTCTGCATTGTAGAAGTTAAGTCGTCCTATGAAAAACATAAGTGTCATGTTAAACCAGACCGGTGCACGCCTGAGCCAGCATCCTGACACATGGAAGGAGCTGGCAAGAAAAGTACACGTGTTTAATGCACTGAAAGACTCGCTTTCCATGCATTCCATGTATTCACATGTAAGCACACCTATACGCATATGTTGGCGATACACTTAAAATAAGTGTGATTCTGATATGTGCAGACTCTAAAATACTTGAGGCTCTCCACACAGTCATATACACATGTACCTGTGGCCACACACAGTTACCTGACAATTATGCTCCCTGTGTTTTGAATTTATAAATATCCCTCCTGAAACGGGCATTGCTGCTACAGTACTTGGTGTTTGTGTCGCTTTGATTGTTTGCTCAGGCTTCCAATTGTTAAGAACATAACATAAGAAATTGCCATACTGGGTCAGACCAAGGGTCCATCAAGCCCAGCATCCTGTTTCCAACAGAGGCCAAACCAGGCCACAAGAACCTGGCAAGTACCCAAACATGAGCTAGATCACAAGCTTATCAATAATCATAATAGCAGATTATGGATTTTTCCTCTAGGAATTTATCCAAACCTTTTTTTTAAACCTAGTTACACTAATTGCTGTAACCACATCCTCTGGCAATGAATTCCAGAGCTTAACTATGAGCTGAGTGAAAAAGAATTTTCTTCAATTTGTTTTAAATGTGCTACTTGCTAACTTCATAGAATTCCCCTGGTCCTTCTATTATCTGAGAGAGCAAATAACCGATTTACATTAACCTATTCAAGTCCTTTCATGATTTTGTAAATTTCTATCATATCCCCCTCAGGGCTGTTCAGTTTGGAGAAGAGAGGGCTAACTTCCTTAGCCTTTCCTCATAGGGCAGCCGTTCCATGCCCTTTATCATTTTGGTCGCCCTTCTCTGCACTTTCTCCAGTGCAACTATATCTTTTTTGAGATGCGGCGACCAGAATTGTACTCAGTGGGGTAGATTTTCAGAGGGATACTTGCGTACCCCCCCCCCCGAAAACCTACCCCAAACCTCCCCTGCGCGCGCCGAGCAAGCCCCGGGCCGCGCGTAAGGCCCAGGGCTTGGCAAAGGGGGCGTGTCAGGGGGGGGGGGTGGGCGGCACTAATTTCGGGGCAGGACGGGAGGCGTGTCGGGGCGTGACACTGGCCCGGGGGCGTGATCGAGGCCTCCGGACCAGCCCCCGGGTCGGGTGATGGCGCGCTGGCAGCCCGCTGGCGTGCGCAGATTTACGCCTGCTTTCGGCAGGCGTAAATCTGCGCCTGCCGAAAGCAGGGGGAAGGGAGGGGAAGGTGAGGGGAGGCGGAAGGAAAGTTCCCTCCGAGGCCGCTCCGATTTCGGAGTGGCCTCGGAGGGAACAGGCAGCGCGCGCTGGGCTCGGCGCGCGCAGGTGCAACCCCTTGTGTGCGCCGACCCCGGATTTTATAAAATCCAGCGTACTTTTGTTCGCGCGCGCGTAAACTTATAAAATCTACCCCAGTATTCAAGGTGCAGTCTCACCATGGAGCGATACAGAGGCATTATGACATTTTCTGTTTTATTAACCATTCCCTTCCTAATAATTCCTAACATTGTTTGCTTTTTTGACTGCCGCAGCACACTGAGCTGACGATTTTAAAGTATTATCCACTAAGACGCCTAGATCTCTTTCTTGGGTTGTAGCACATAATATGGAACCCAACATTGTGTAATTATAGCATGGGTTATTTTTCCCTATATGCATCACCTTGCACTTATCCACATTAAATTTCATCTGCCATTTGGATGCCCAATTTTCCAGTCTCACAAGCTCCTCCTGTACTGCATCACAGTCAGCTTGTGATTTAACTATTCTGAATAATTTGGTATCATCCGCAAATTTGATTACCTCACTCATCATATTCCTTTCCAGATCATTTATAAATATAGTAAAAGCACCAGTCCAAGTACAGATCCTTGAGGCACTCCACTGTTTACCCCTTTTCCACTGAGAAAATTGACCATTTAATCCTACTCTCTGTTTCCTATCTTTTAACCAGTTCGTAATCCACGAAAGGACATCGCCTCCTATCCCATGACTTTTTAGTTTTCTTAGAAGCCTCTCATGAGGGACTTTGTCGAACACATTCTGAAAATCCAAATACCACATGCTTATTCACCCCTTCAAAAAAATGTAGATTTATGAGGCAAGATTTCCCTCGGGAAAATCCATGCTGGCTGTGTCTCATCAAACCATTTCTATCTAAATGTTTTGTGATTTTATTCTTTATGACAGGTTCCATGATTTTTCCTGGCCCTGAAGTCAGGCTAACTGGTCTGTAGTTTCCCGGATCACCCCTGGATCCCTTTTTAAATATTGGGGTTACATTTGCTATCTTCCAATCTTCAGGTACATTAGATAATTTTAATGATAGGTTACAAATTTTTACTAATAGGTCTGAAATTTCATTTTTTTAGTTCCTTCAGAACTCTGGGGTGTATACCATCCGGTCCAGGTGATTTACTACTCTTCAGTTTGTCAGTCAGGCCTACCACATCTTCTAGGTTTACCGTGATTTGGTTCAGTCCATCTGAATCATTACCCATGAAACCTTCTCCAGTAGGGGTACATCCCCAACATACTCTTCAATAAACACCGAAGCAAAGAAATCGTTTAATCTTTCCGCGATGGCCTTATCTTCTCCAATTTGAAATGAAGTTGGCCGTAGAGCAAAAACTCATAAAAGCTTTTTAAAAAATATCCCAAGCAAGAAACCTGTGAGGGAGTCTGTTGAACCGTTAGATAACCAAGGGGTTAAAGGGGCTCTTAGGGAAGATAAGGCCATTGCTGAAAGACTAAATGAATTCCTTGCTTTAGTATTTACTAATGAGGATGTTGGAGAGATACTGGTTGCCGAAATGGTTTTCAAGGGTGATGAGCCAGATGAACTGAGCCAAATCACTGTAAACCTGGAAGATGTAGTAGGCCAGATTTGACAAACTAAAGAGTAGCACCTGGTCCAGATGGTATGCACCTCAGGGTTCTGAAGGAACTAAAAAATGAAATTTCAGATCTATTAGTTAAAATTTGTAACCTATCATTAAAATCATCCATTGTACCTGAAGACTGGAGGGTGGCTAATGTAACCCCAATATTTAAAAAAGGCTCCAGGGGCGATCTGGGTAACTATAGACCAGTGAGCCTGACTTCAGTGCCAGGAAAAATAGTGGAAACTATTCTAAAGATCAAAATCACAGAGCATATAGAAAGACACTCAATGCACAATTAAGCTCTGGAATTTGTTGCCAGAGGATGTGGTTAGTGCAGTTAGTCTATCTGGGTTTAAAAAAGGTTGGATAAGTTCTTGGAGGAGAAGTCCATTAACTGCTATTAATCAAGTTGACTTAGGGAATAGCCACTACTATTACTGGCATTAGTAGCATGGGATCTACTTAGTGTTTGGGTACTTGCCAGGTACTTGTAGCCTGGATTGGCCACTGTTGGAAACAGGATGCTGAGCTTGATGGACCCTTGGTCTGACCCAAGCATGGCAATTTCTTTCTTAAGTGCCCCTTTAACTCCTCGATCATCTAACGGTCCACCTGACTCCCTCACAGGCTTTCTGCTTCAGATATATTTAAAAAGTTTTTACTGTGAGTTTTTGCCTCTACGGCCAACTTCTTTTCAAATTCTCTCTTAGCCTGTCTTATCAATGTCTTACATTTAACTTGCCAACGCTTATGCTTTATCCTATTTTCTTCTGTTGGATCCTTCTTCCAATTTTTGAATGAAGATCTTTTGGCTAAAATAGCTTCTTTCACCTCCCCTTTTAACCATGCCGGTAATCGTTTTGCCTTCTTTCCACCTTTCTTAATGTGTGGAATACATCTGGACTGTGCTTCTAGAATGGTATTTTTTATCAATGACCACGCCTCTTGGACATTTTTTACTTTTGTAGCTGCTCCTTTCAGTTTTTTTCTAACAATTTTTCTCATTTTATCAAAGTTTCCCTTTTGAAAGTTTAGCACGAGAGCCTTGGATTTGCACACTGTTCCTTTTCCAGTCATTAAATCAAATTTGATCATATTATGATCACTATTGCCAAGCGGCCCCACCACCGTTACCTGTCTCACCAAGTCCTGTGCTCCACTGAGAATTAGATCTAAAATTGCTCCCTCTCTCGTCGGTTCCTGAACCAATTGCTCCATAAAGCTATCATTTATTCCATCCAGGAACGTTATCTCTCTAGCGTGACCCGATGATACATTTACCCAGTCTATATTGGGGTAATTGAAGTCTCCCATTATTACCGCACTACCAATTTGGTTAGCTTCCCTAATTTCTCTTAGCATTTCACTGTCCGTCTCACCATCTTGACCAGGTGGACGGTAGTATACCCCTATCACTGTAGTCTTCCCTGACACACAAGGGATTTCTACCCATAAAGATGGCGCCATTTTGAGAATGGAACCCAGGAAGACAAAGGGACCAAATTCCACGGAAGGGATAAGACTCATCTTGGAGGGGGGATTGAAGTAGGCCAGGGGGAGAGGTAAAATCTTTGGCAGTACTGAAGCTTTTTCTTTCCAGTTTTTATTTTGATTCAACTACATGAACTGAACAGCAGACAAAACAAAACATTAAGTAATAGGATGTAAGTAAGAATGTCTTCTATGCCCTGTTGCCTCTTCTAGCTTCACCCTGCTTTGCTCCGATTCTTCAAAGAATGTACCAGGACTACTACTTATTTCTGTAGCCCTGTCAGACATACATAATGCTACACAAATACATATAAGAGATAGTAGCTCTATCGAGAAGAGAGTATCTAGTTAAAATAGACAAATAAGAGACTTACCCAGTTCTGTTTATTATTGAAAATTGTTTTAAAGCAAGAAGGATGTGGTTAGGAGCGCCAGTGTAAACATTTAAAAGTGGCTGCTTATGTTTTGCTCCACTGATTATCTTTTCTCTTTGCAGTCTCCCATGGATAACCTCTCACCTTTCTCTGCCAGGTATGGACAGTGCTTTAATAATAATGCATTAGGAAGGCCCGACCTGAGAGAGCACAGCTTTGCTTCTGAGAGCCAGCACAAGGCAGTGGCTAAACTTCACAGAGAGTCTGCTTCTTTCCCACTCACAGAAGGGGCTGCACAGGATATTTTCTATTTGCCTTCCTTACTCTGCCCCACACATCCATCTCCATCCCCTCATACTACCCCTAATCTCAAATCTCCACACCTCTCTCATTTATTTAACGCTTTAAAATTCCTTAAACTATGTTCTAGGTCCGGCCCTCAGCTCATGCGAGTGATGTACGACTTTGTGGGCAGGAACAGCAAGGAACTAACAGTAGTGAAGGGGGATATGATAGAGGTGAGTATGCGCCATGCAGACCCTTACAGGATGACGTAGGCCATGTGAATCGCGCTCTCGCTCCTATTGACATCTCTTTTGTGATGACTCTGCAAGGCTCTTTTCATTACTAACAGAGGCACTGCTATGACACTTGCCCAGGGCAGACCACTATCACTTCTTATTTTTTTTCTACATTTTCCTTTAAGAAAATTTAAATGAAAAAAGAAATAAAATAATTGTGTGCTATTAGCAAGTCCCGTCCTGGCTAGAGGCACGTGGTATTGGCAGAAGCTCTTATTCGCCCTGCTTGTCAAACTAAGCTGCTTGAACACTTGCAGTGCCTATGACAATTTAATTTTTAGATATTTTTCTTGTTTTAGGTCCTGGATCAAAGCAAGCAGTGGTGGATGGTTAAAAATATGAAGGATGAAACAGGCTATATACCCAATAACATCCTGGAGCCGATAGATAACCAGCAGTCCAAGAACAAGATGAATCAGGTAGCGAGAGAATGAGGGGAAGGGAAAGGTCAGCGGGCAGTGGCAGGAGATGAATGATAGGAAGAAGTGGAATACTAACGGCAGGCTTGGGGAGGGCAGTAACCTTTTAATCTCCTGCCGTCCACAGCGTCTGCAAAGGAGTTCCAGCCCTGCAGAGGTAGCAGCGTGGCTGAACGACCAGGGCTTCTCTAAACTGTATGTACTTGCACGTCTGCTTTCTCTGGCTTCACACATGAGATTCTCGCTCTTGCCTTTTGGAGTTAAAAAAAAAAAAAATCAGTATTAGGTGAAACTTTGTGCAAAATTCCTTGAAAAATCCTGGAACCTGCGCCTTGTAAGTAATTGTGCCAGGGTTTCTATAGCAAATCAAATCAGGGGGTAGGGGGTAGTCCTGCCTCACTTTGTGTAAGATGGAATATTTTTATCTACAAGTTTTTGTTACTGGCTTCCAGGTTAAAAAGAAAACATGTGGGCCAAGAAACCTCTGCATCCATCACGTGCCCAATTAAATTGCTCTTCTATAGAAATACGGCTTTTCAGCAGCTCTAGCAGGGCTGTCCTGTGGTTTGTGACGCGACTTACCCTGTGCTACAGCAGAAACAACTAATTCCCCTTTTCCTTTCTATACAAGATGTCTCTCGTCTGCACTGCCTGCTGGCACTGAGCACTTATTTTGTTCCTGACTAGGACAGTGAAATGCCTTGGGGTGCTAAGTGGAGCACAGCTGCTGGAACTCAGTAATAAAGACCTGAAACTGGTTTGTCCAGAGGAAGGCGAAGACGTCTTTTCTCAGCTGTCTGCCATAAAGTCACTAGAGAAGGTGAGGGACCAAACATGTAACACCTACAGTCCAGGGCCACGGAAGTCTTCCTCCGCAGCCCACCCACACTGCAGGGCCACAGGAGCCTTACACTGCAGCCCGCGCACCCACACTGCAGGGCCACAGGAGCCTTACACTGCAGCCCGCGCGCCCACACTGCAGGGCCACAGGAGCCTTACACTGCAGCCCACGCACCCACATCAGGGCCACAGGAGCCTTACACTGCAGCCCGCGCACCCACATCAGGGCCACAGGAGCCTTACACTGCAGCCCGCGCACCCACATCAGGGCCACAGGAGCCTTCCACTGCAGCCACGCACCCACATCAGGGCCACAGGAGCCTTCCACTGCAGCCACGCACCCACATCAGGGCCACAGGAGCCTTACACTGCAGCCCGCGCACCCACACTGCAGGGCCACAGGAGCCTTCCACTGCAGCCACGCACCCACATCAGGGCCACAGGAGCCTTCCACTGCAGCCTGCGCACCCACACTGCAGGGCCACAGGAGCCTTCCACTGCAGCCCGCGCACCCATATCAGGGCCACAGGAGCCTTCCACTGCAGCTACACACCCACATCAGGGCCACAGGAGCCTTCCACTGCAGCCCACACACCCACATCAGGGCCACAGGAGCCTTCCACTGCAGCCACGCACCCACATCAGGGCCACAGGAGCCTTACAGTGCAACCCGCGCACCCACATCAGGGCCACAGGAGCCTTACACTGCAGCTCACGCACCCACATCAGGGCCACAGGAGCCTTACACTGCAGCCACGCACCCACATCAGGGCCACAGGAGCCTTACAGTGCAACCCGCGCACCCACATCAGGGCCACAGGAGCCTTACACTGCAGCCCACGCACCCACATCAGGGCCACAGGAGCCTTACAGTGCAGCCCACGCACCATCAGGGCCACAGGAGCCTTACACTGCAGCCCACGCACCCACATCAGGGCCACAGGAGCCTTACAGTGCAGCCCACGCACCCACATCAGGGCCACAGGAGCCTTACACTGCAGCCCGCGCACCCACATCAGGGCCACAGGAGCCTTCCACTGCAGCTCACGCACCCACATCAGGGCCACAGGAGCCTTCCTCCACCACCTGCCCACCCACCACAGCTCCTTGCAAGCCATCCTCTGCATCCCGCCACAGGAGCCTTGTGCCACAGCCTGCCCACCACTGGTCCACACAAGCCTTCCTTTGCAGCCTGCCCACCCACTGTAGGGCTAAGCGAGCCTTCCACCAGAGCCTGCCCCCACAGCTCACACCCCCACCGCAAGGCCACGCCAGCATCTTCTAACACAGCTAAGATAATGTATTCTTTCCTATCTGCATCCAAGACGGTATATGTGCAAGTAGCTGTATGTTTTTAAAACTATCCTTATCTCCTTTTTTACAGCCTCTGCAATGAATTGGTGGGAGCAGAAGACAGGAAGGGAAATGAGCAGAAATATTTAAAGATGACACAATTATTCAAAGTAGTAAAACATAAGCAGACTGAGGCAGCAGATGACGATTCTGAGACTGGAAGACTGGGCACCTAAATGGCAGATGAAATTTAATGTGGACAAGTGCACAGGGACACAAAGAGGGGCAAAAATGTCAACTATGGGGTAGAGAATGAATTCAGCCACAGTTTAGGCTACTCCCACGCGCAGTTCCCTACAGACACAGTTTGTAGAAATAGTTTTGCTTGGATTTATCTGGGCAGTTCTGCTTTGGTTTTTGTCCTAGCAAAAGCAGCCAGAGACATTTGTGCTCGCTTTATGTGCAGGTACCTTTTTTTGGAAAGGGGAAACTACACAGGTAGCTAATTATGCAAAACTAGCCACATTAGGTGGCTCTCCTGACCACCACAGAAATGCCGCCACAGCTCCACGCATACAATACTCATGCTGCTGCCATGCACAGCAAATTGCAGCTATGTAAAGGTTGAGTAATAATCAAAACGCCATTACTGCAGCTAAAATGCTAGGGCTTCATTGTCATCCTCTCCAAGCGTGCCACATAAGAACCTGCCATACTGGGTCAGACCGAGGGTCCGTCAAGCCCAGCATCCTGTTTCCAACAGTGGCCAATCCAGGCCATAAGAACCTGGCAGGATCCCACACGTAAACAGACCCCACACTTCTATCGCACAGTGATATTCCCAGGGAGGATACCTTCAAACAACTGCCTGAGCCCATTTCAACTCACACACTTGGAGTCGTGCACAATACCTCAAAATCTTCAGCTCAGGGTGCAGCAGTGGTCAAAAAAGCAAATAGAAAATTAGTGGTTATTCAGAAAGGAACACATGGAAATATAACAACGTCTATCAATACATGGTGAGGCTGTACCTTGACTATTGTGCGCACTCCATATCTATATCGGCATTTGGTGCTTAATGTTGCACTTGGATTTGCTGTGATACTGTGTGTGTGTCTTATTTCTTTGAACAGTGCTTTATAATCTTAAAATTAATCCATAACCTTGTACATCTGGAAGAGAATGGTTTATTCAATGCCACTTATACTGACAATTATATATTGATGTAGTACATTGAATACTTTTGCATTGTTAATTTAGAAGGCTTGTACATTGAAAAGTTTTAATAAAAAGTTAAAAAAATTAAATGAAAACGACTACTGCTGTCAAAAATAATAAAAGAAAAACAAAACAGAAAGCAATAAAGTTGTGAAACAGCTTCCCTGTGAAGAATGAGTAAGGAGGTTAGGGCCGTTCAGTTTGGAGGAGATATGTGGGGTTTGTAAGTGGTGAGTGGTGTTGAAAGCGGACAGTGAACAGTTATTGACTTTGCCCAACAGCTCGTACCATGAAACTAATGGGCAGCAGCTTTAGCTGACTTGGTAAAAGTGTTTGTTCTGGAGGATGTGCAGGTGTTGCAGTGTTTAGAAAAGGTTTTCACAAACTTCTGGAGGACCGGTCTGGTGACATTAATTGGGCAGGTAGACTTGGGCAGCTTCCTGCGAGTGAACAAACAAGAAATGGATCTAATGCCAGAGCATGGTGGAGGCAGGATGGGGTCATCATGGTCTGGAAGGGAAGGGGAGGTGCCAGGGCACGCCGGCTCTCCCGCACCTCGTGTTGCATCGGCCTGAAGGAATGGATCTGCAGGAAGAGCATGGTGGAGGCAGGATGGGGTCATCATGGTCTGGAAGGGAAGGGGAGGTGCCAGGGCACGCCGGCTCTCCCGCACCTCATAGTGCATCGGCCTGAAGGATTGGATCTGCAGGAAGAGCATGGTGGAGGCAGGATGGGGTCATCATGGTCTGGAAGGGAAGGGGAGGTGCCAGGGCACGCCGGCTCTCCCGCACCTCATAGTGCATCGGCCTGAAGGATTGGATCTGCAGGAAGAGCATGGTGGAGGCAGGATGGGGTCATCATGGAAGGGAAGGGGAGGTGCCAGGGCACGCCGGCTCTCCCGCACCTCGTGTTGCATCAGCCTGAAGGAATGGATCTGCAGGAAGAGCATGGTGGGGGCAGGATGGGGTCATCATGGAAGGGAAGGGGAGGTGCCAGGGCACGCCGGCTCTCCCGCACCTCGTGTTGCATCAGCCTGAAGGAATGGATCTGCAGGAAGAGCATGGTGGGGGCAGGATGGGGTCATCATGGTCTGGAAGGGAAGGGGAGGTGCTGCTGTACCTGTCCACCTTAGTCAGATAAAGCCCTGTGGCCGCCCTGTTTAGCCACTTGGGATAGATTGAAATAAAGAGCTCCACAAAAGTTGTTGTGAGGCCCTTTTAGCGAATCTTTTGAGGCCTATGCACCCTTCCTCAGCTAAGTACAAAATTGAGCTGATGAAAGCAAGTCACAAACATTTTATGTTAGACTATCGGTTACAACTTATTCATTGCACTTAAAGTCTTTGCATAAGGTAAAAGATGTTCCTACTTGAGGGAATGAAGTGAATCTTTGAAGCCTTTAGGCTGTTAAACCAGGATGGATCTAGTGCTGGTACCAGTGCTTGCAGGATGCAAGAGGCAGGTTTCTGAATATCATTTGAATTTCTCCATGAGTGGGGGGAGATGTTTCTTTGGTTTAGCAGGACACAAGAAGGAAAGGGCCCAGCGCTGACCTTTAAGGTATTGCGTTGCAGTTTGGACACTAAGAGCTCGTTCCCCCACCAGCTGTGGTCTATGCTGCTGATCCAGCGAGCAAGGATGAACCCTGTGTGCTTCCTGCCTCGCCTGCTCGGGCCCTTGTGTTCTGGTTCTGATTGAGCATCTGCAGTCATCCTTGCTTTAGAGAATCCCATTTCCTTATTCCTCCTCCCTGACTACCAGGACCACTGCAATGTTTCATGGTTCCTGCACCTCGCTCTCTGAGAATTATAATGAACCATTTCTGTATGTGCTCTGAAGGTAACAAAGTTACCCTCTCTTTTGTAAGATTGATGGAGGGATGAGCAGTTCATTAACAAATGAATGCGGCTAGCAAACTGTTCCTGTCTCAGCTACCTGCAGTATTTCTCCAAGCTTTTCCCTCTGAAGGAAGCTGAACAAATCGTTTCCATCTGTAATTTCTGGAAGCCACAAAAGGAGAAGTAGAAAGGCAGCGATGTGTTCATAGTTCGTTGCTGCTGTGCATGCAGAGGTCTCCGCACTGGGAAACACGGAGTTGTCATTGCTTGAGTGAGCAACTCCCGCGCCTCCTTCTTTAATTTGAAGAGATCCTGTAAACCAGGATCACAGGAAGGAAGTAAAGGCAGCCTTTCCCTCATAGAATAATTAAAATAATAATAAAAAATTAAAAATGTGTGAAGGCTGTGTTATGGGTTTTACTTACTAACATTTATATTTTAATAAAATCAAAGTGTTTTACTTGGTTCTGGAGGAGCTGCCACTGTGTGATCAAAAATGTAAAATTTTAGAAGAATCCATCATGCATTTTATATGGAAATAAAACAGATTTGGCATATGATTCATCTTCAACATCTAAGGAAGATTGTGCCAGCTTATAGGTAACATCAAAAGCAGCAATAGCCTAGTAAGTGATGGAAAAAAAATGAAAGACTATCTCCGCAAACCAAACCACTTCAGCAGCCACACTAAAGCCTGGGATAGGCACAGAGGATCCTTAGCTGTGAGGGAGTGAGGGGTAAAGCCTGGGATAAGCACAGAAGATCCTTAGCTGTCAGGGAGTGAGGGGTAAAGCCTGGGATAAGCACAGAGGATCCTTAGCTGTCAGGGAGTGAGGGGTAAAGCCTGGGATAAGCTCAGAGGATCCTTAGGTGTGGGGGAATGAGAGGTAAAGCCTGGGATAAGCACAGAGGATCCTTAGCTGTGAGGGAGTGAGGGGTAAAGCCTGGGATAAGCACAGAGGATCCTTAGCTGTGAGGGAGTGAGGGGTAAAGCCTGGGATAAGCTCAGAGGATCCTTAGGTGTGGGGGAATGAGAGGTAAAGCCTGGGATAAGCACAGAGGATCCTTAGCTGTGAGGGAGTGAGGGGTAAAGCCTGGGATAAGCACAGAGGATCCTTAGCTGTGAGGGAGTGAGGGGTAAAGCCTGGGATAAGCACAAAGGATCCTTAGCTGTGAGGGAGTGAGGGGTAAAGCCTGGGATAAGCACAGAGGATCCTTAGCTGTGGGGGAGTGAAGGAAATAAAGCCTGGATAAGCTCAGAGGATCCTTAGGTGGGGGGGAGTGAGAGGTAAAGCCTGGGATAAGCAACAGAGGATCCTTAGCTGTGAGGGAGTGAGGGGTAAAGCCTGGGATAAGCACAGAGGATCCTTAGCTGTGAGGGAGTGAGGGGTAAAGCCTGGGATAAGCACAGAGGATCCTTAGCTGTGAGGGAGTGAGGGGTAAAGCCTGGGATAAGCACAGAGGATCCTTAGCTGTGAGGGAGTGAGGGGGGACAGCCTGGGACTAAGCACAGAGGATCCTTAGCTGTGGGGGAGTGAGGGGTAAAGCCTGGGATAAGCACAGAGGATCCCTTAGCTGTGGGGGAGTGAGAGTAACGCACTGGGATAAGCACAGAGGATCCTTAGCTGTGAGGGAGTGAGGGGTAAAGCCTGGGATAAGCACAGAGGATCCTTAGCTGTGGGGGAGTGAGAGGTAACGCCTGGGATAAGCACAGAGGATCCTTAGCTGTGGGGGAGTGAGAGGTAAAGCCTGGGATAAGCACAGAGGATCCTTAGCTGTGGGGGAGTGAGGGGTAAAGCCTGGGATAAGCACAGAGGATCCTTAGCTGTGAGGGAGTGAGAGGTAAAGCCTGGGATAAGCACAGAGGATCCTTAGCTGTGAGGGAGTGAGGGGTAAAGCCTGGGATAAGCACAGAAGATCCTTAGCTGTCAGGGAGTGAGGGGTAAAGCCTGGGATAAGCACAGAGGATCCTTAGCTGTCAGGGAGTGAGGGGTAAAGCCTGGGATAAGCTCAGAGGATCCTTAGGTGTGGGGGAATGAGAGGTAAAGCCTGGGATAAGCACAGAGGATCCTTAGCTGTGAGGGAGTGAGGGGTAAAGCCTGGGATAAGCACAGAGGATCCTTAGCTGTGAGGGAGTGAGGGGTAAAGCCTGGGATAAGCTCAGAGGATCCTTAGGTGTGGGGGAATGAGAGGTAAAGCCTGGGATAAGCACAGAGGATCCTTAGCTGTGAGGGAGTGAGGGGTAAAGCCTGGGATAAGCACAGAGGATCCTTAGCTGTGAGGGAGTGAGGGGGTAAAGCCTGGGATAAGCACAAAGGATCCTTAGCTGTGAGGGAGTGAGGGGTAAAGCCTGGGATAAGCACAGAGGATCCTTAGCTGTGGGGGAGTGAGGAATAAAGCCTGGGATAAGCTCAGAGGATCCTTAGGTGTGGGGGGAGTGAGAGGTAAAGCCTGGGATAAGCACAGAGGATCCTTAGCTGTGAGGGAGTGAGGGGTAAAGCCTGGATAAGCACAGAGGATCCTTAGCTGTGAGGGAGTGAGGGGTAAAGCCTGGGATAAGCACAGAGGATCCTTAGCTGTGAGGGAGTGAGGGGGTAAAGCCTGGGATAGGCACAGAGGATCCTTAGCTGTGAGGGGGTGAGGGGGTAAAGCCTGGGATAAGCACAGAGGATCCTTAGCTGTGGGGGAGTGAGGGGGGTAAAGCCTGGGATAAGCACAGAGGATCCTTAGCTGTGGGGGAGTGAGAGGTAACGCTGGGATAAGCACAGAGGATCCTTAGCTGTGAGGGTAGTGAGGGGTAAAGCCTGGATAAGCACAGAGGATCCTTAGCTGTGGGGGAGTGAGAGGTAACGCCTGGGAATTAAGCACAGAGGATCCTTAGCTGTGGGGAGTGAGAGGTAAAGCCTGGGATAAGCACAGAGGATCCTTAGCTGTGGGGGAGTGAGGGGTAAAGCCTGGTATAAGCACAGAGGATCCTTAGCTGTTGAGGGAGTGAGAGGTAAAGCCTGGGATAAGCAACAGAGGATCCTTAGCTGTGAGGGAGTGAGAGGTAAAGCCTGGATAGCACAGAGGAGCCTTAGCTGTGAGGGAGTGAGGGGGAAAGCCTGGGATAAGCACAGAGGATCCTTAGCTGTGGGGGAGTGAGGGGGTAAAGCCTGGGATAAGCACAGAGGATCCTTAGCTGTGAGGGAGTGAGGGGTAAAGCCTGGGATAAGCACAGAGGATCCTTAGCTGTGGGGGAGTGAGAGGTAAAGCCTGGGAGAGCACAGAGGATCCTTAGCTGTGGGGGAGTGAGGGGTAAAGCCTGGGATAAGCACAGAGGATCCTTAGCTGTGAGGGAGTGAGGGGTAAAGCCTGGGATAAAGCACAGAGGATCCTTAGCTGTGGGGGAGTGAGGGGTAAAGCCTGGGATAAGCACAGAGGATCCTTAGCTGTGGGGGAGTGAGAGGGTAAAGCCTGGGATAAAGCACAGAGGATCCTTAGCTGTGAGGGAGTGAGAGGGTAAAGCCTGGGATAGCACAGAGGATCCTTAGCTGTGAGGGAGTGAGAGGGTAAAGCCTGGGATAAGCACAGAGATCCTTAGCTGTGAGGGAGTGAGAGGGTAAAGCCTGGGATAAGCACAGAGGATCCTTAGCTGTGGGGGAGTGAGAGGTAAAGCCTGGGATAAGCACAGAGGATCCTTAGCTGTGAGGGAGTGAGAGGTAAAGCCTGGGATAAGCACAGAGGATCCTTAGCTGTGGGGGAGTGAGAGGTAAAGCCTGGGATAAGCGCAGAGGATCCTTAGCTGTGAGGGAGTGAGGGGTAACGCCTGGGATACGCACAGAGGATTCCTTAGCTGTGAGGGAGTGAGGGGTAAAGCTTGGATAGCACAGAGGATCCTTAGCTGTGGGGGAGTGAGGGGGTAAAGCCTGGGATAAGCACAGAGGATCTTAGCTGTGAGGGAAGTGAGAGGTAAAGCCTGGGATAAGCGCAGAGTATCCTTAGCGTGGGGGAGGTGAGAGGTAAAGCCTGGGATAAGCACAGAGGATCCTTAGCTGGTAGGGGAGTGAGGGGGTAAAGCCTGGGATAATGCACAGAGGATCCTAAGCTGTGGGGGACGTGAGGGGTAAAGCCTGGGATAAGCACAGAGGATCCTTAGCTGTGAGGGAGTGAGAAGTAAAGCCTGGGATAAGCACAGAGGACCTTAGCTGTGAGGGAGTGAGGGGTTAAAGCCTGGGATAAGCACAGAGATCCTTAGCTGTGGGGGGAGTGAGGGGTAAAGCCTGGGATAAGCACAGAGGATCCTTAGCTGTGAGGGAGTGAGAGATAAAGCCTGGGATAAGCACAGAGGATCCTTAGCTGTGGGAGGGAATGAGAGGTAAAGCCTGGGATAAGCACAGAGGATCCTTAGCTGTGAGGGAGTGAGAGATAAAGCCTGGGATAAGCACAGAGGATCCTTAGCTGTGGGAGGGAATGAGAGGTAAAGCCTGGGATAAGCACAGAGGATCCTTAGCTGTGGGAGGGAATGAGAGGTAAAGCCTGGGATAAGCACAGAGGATCCTTAGCTGTGAGGGAGTGAGGGGTAAAGCCTGGGATAAGCACAGAGGATCCTTAGCTGTGGGGGAGTGAGAGGTAAAGCCTGGGATAAGCACAGAGGATCCTTAGCTGTGAGGGAGTGAGGGGGTAAAGCCTGGGATAAGCACAGAGGATCCTTAGCTGTGGGGGAGTGAGGGGTAAAGCCTGGGATAAGCACAGAGGATCCTTAGCTGTGAGGGAGTGAGGGGTAAAGCCTGGGATAAGCACAGAGGATCCTTAGCTGTGAGGGAGTGAGGGGTAAAGCCTGGGATAAGCCACAGAGGTATCCTTAGCTGTGAGGGAGTGAGAGGTAAAGCCTGGGATAAGCACAGAGGATCCTTAGCTGTGAGGGGTAAAGCCAGGGATAAGCACAGAGGATCCTTAGCTGTGAGGGAGTGAGGGGTAAAGCCTGGGAAAAGCACAGCGGATCCTTACCTTTGGGGGAGTGAGGGGTAAGCCTGGGATAAGCACAGAGGATCCTTAGCTGTGAGGGAGTGAGAGGTAAAGCCTGGGATAAGCACAGAGGATCCTTAGCTGTGAGGGAGTGAGAGGTAAAGCCTGGGATAAGCACAGAGGATCCTTAGCTGTGGGGGAGTGAGAGGTAAAGCCTGGGATAAGCACAGAGGATCCTTAGCTGTGGGGGAGTGAGGGGGTAAAGCCTGGGATAAGCACAGAGGATCCTTACCGGTGGGGGAGTGAGGGGTAAAGCCCTGGGATAAGCACAGAGGATCCTTACCTGTGGGGGAGTGAGGGGTAAAGCCTGGGAGAAGCACAGAGGATCCTTAACGTGGGGGAGTGAGGGGTAAAGCCTGGGATAAGCACAGAGGATCCTTAGCTGTGGGGGAGTTGAGGGGTAAAGCCTGGGATAAGCACAGAGGATCCTTACCTGTGGGGGAGTGAGGGGTAAAGCCTGGGATAAGCACAGAGGATCCTTACCTGTGGGGGAGTGAGGGGTAAAGCCTGGGAGAAGCACAGAGGATCCTTAGCTGTGGGGGAGTGAGGGGTAAAGCCTGGGATAAGCACAGAGGATCCTTAGCTGTGGGGGAGTGAGGGGTAAAGCCTGGGATAAGCACAGAGGATCCTTAGCTGTGGGGGGAGTGAGGGGTAAAGCCTGGGATAAGCACAGAGGATCCTTAGCTGTGGGGGAGTGAGGGGTAAAGCCTGGGATAAGCACAGAGGATCCTTAGCTGTGAGGGAGTGAGGGGTAAAGCCTGGGAGAAGCACAGAGGATCCTTAGCTGTGGGGGAGTGAGGGGTAAAGCCTGGGATAAGCACAGAGGATCCTTAGCTGTGGGGGAGTGAGGGGTAAAGCCTGGGATAAGCACAGAGGATCCTTAGCTGTGGGGGAGTGAGGGGTAAAGCCTGGGATAAGCACAGAGGATCCTTAGCTGTGAGGAGTGAGAGGTAAAGCCTGGGATAAGCACAGAGGATCCTTAGCTGTGGGGGAGTGAGAGGTAAGCCTGGGATAGCACAGAGGGTCCTTAGCTGTGGGGGAGTGAGAGGTAAAGCCTGGGATAAGCACAGAGGATCCTTAGCTGTGAGGGAGTGAGAGGTAAAGCCTGGGATAAGCACAGAGGGTCCTTAGCTGTGGGGGAGTGAGAGGTAAAGCCTGGGATAAGCACAGAGGATCCTTAGCTGTGGGGGAGTGAGAGGTAAAGCCTGGGATAAGCACAGAGGATCCTTAGCTGTGGGGGAGTGAGAGGTAAAGCCTGGGATGAGCACAGAGGATCCTTAGCTGTGGGGGAGTGAGGGGTAAAGCCTGGATAAGCACAGAGGATCCTTAGCTGGGGGGAGTGAGGGGTAAAGCCTGGGATAAGCACAGAGGATCCTTAGCTGTGGGGGAGTGAGGGGTAAAGCCTGGGATAAGCACAGAGGATCCTTAGCTGTGAGGGAGTGAGAGGTAAAGCCTGGAATAAGCACAGAGGATCCTTAGCTGTGAGGGGAGTGAGAGGTAAAGCCTGGAATAAGCACAGAGGATCCTTAGCTGTGAGGGAGTGAGAGGTAAAGCCTGGGATAAGCACAGAGGATCCTTAGCTGTGGGGGAGTGAGAGGTAAAGCCTGGGATAAGCACAGAGGGTCCTTAGCTGTGGGGGAGTGAGAGGTAAAGCCTGGGATGAGCACAGAGGATCCTTAGCTGTGGGGGAGTGAAAGGTTAAAGCCTGGGATGAGCACAGAGGATCCTTAGCTGTGAGGGAGTGAGGGGTAAAGCCTGGGATAAGCACAGAGGGATCCTTAGCTGTGAGGGAGTGAGGGGTAAAGCCTGGGATAAGCACAGAGGATCCTTAGCTGTGAGGGAAGTGAGGGTGAAGCCTGGGATAAGCACAGAGGATCCTTAGCTGAGGGGGAGTGAGGGGTAAAGCCTGGGTAAGCACAGAGGATCCTTAGCTGTGGGGGAGTGAGAGGTAAAGCCTGGGAATAAGCACAGAGGATCCTTAGCTGAGGGGGGAGTGAGGGGTAAAGCCTGGGGTAAGCACAGAGGATCCTTAGCTGTGGGGAGTGAGGGGTAAGCCTGGGATAAGCACAGAGGATCCTTAGCTGTGGGGGGAGTGAGGGGTAAAGCCTGGGATAAGCACAGAGGATCCTTAGCTGTGGGGGAGTGAGGGGTAAAGCCTGGGATAAGCACAGAGGATCCTTAGCTGTGGGGGGAGAGTGAGGGGTTAAGCCTGGGATAAGCACAGAGGATCCTTAGCTGTGAGGGGAGTGATGAGGTAAAAGCCTGGGATAAGCACAGAGGATCCTTAGCTGTGAGGGAGTGAGGGGTAAAGCCTGGGATAAGCCACAGAGGATCCTTAGATGTGGGGGAGTGAGGGGTTAAAAGCCTGGGATTAAGCACAGAGGATCCTTAGCTGTGAGGGAGTGAGGGGTAAAGCCTGGGATAAGCACAGGGATCCTTAGCTGTGAGGGAGTGAGAGGTAAAGCCTGGGATAAGCACAGAGGATCCTTAGCTGTAGGGAGGTGAGGGGTAAAGCCTGGGATAAGCACAGAGGATCCTTACCTGTGGGGGAGTGAGGGGTAAAGCCTGGGATAGGCACAGAGGATCCTTAGCTGTGGGGGAGTGAGGGGTAAAGCCTGGGATAAGCACAGAGGATCCTTAGCTGTGAGGGAGTGAGTGGTAAAGCCTGGGATAAAGCACAGAGGATCCTTAGCTGTGAGGGAGTGAGGGGTAAAGCCTGGGATAAGCACAGAGGATCCTTAGCTGTGGGGGAGGGGAGGGGTAAAGCCTGGGATAAGCACAGAGGATCCTTAGCTGTGAGGGAGTGAGTGGTAAAGCCTGGGAGTTAAGCACAGAGGATCCTTAGCTGTGAGGGGAGTGAGAGGTAAAGCCTGGGATAAGCACAGAGGATCCTTAGCTGTGAGGGAAGTGAGGGGTAAAGCTGGGATAAGCACAGAGGATCCTTAGCTGTGAGGGGATGGAGGGGTAAAGCCTGGATAAGCACAGAGGATCCTTACCTGGGGGGAGTGAGGGGTAAAGCCTGGGATAAGCACAGAGGATCCTTAGCTGTGGGGGAGTGAGAGGTAAAGCCTGGGATAAGCACAGAGGGATCCTTAAGCTGTGGAGGGTAGTGAGAGGTAAAGCCTGGGATAAGCACAGAGGATCCTTAGCTGTGGGGGGAGTGAGAGGTAAAGCCTGGGAGAAGCACAGAGTATCCTTAGCTGTGAGGGGAGGTGAGGGTAAAGCCCTGGGATAAGCACAGAGGATCCTTAGCTGTGGGGGAGTGAGAGGTAAAGCCTGGGATAAGCACAGAGGATCCTTAGCTGTGAGGGAGTGAGTGGTAAAGCCTGGGATAAGCACAGAGGATCCTTAGCTGTGGGGGGGAGTGAGAGGTAAAGCCTGGGATAAGCACAGAGGATCCTTAGCTGTGAGGGAGTGAGGGGTAAAGCCTGGGATAAGCACAGAGGATCCTTAGCTGTGGGGGAGTGAGAGGGTAAAGCCTGGGATAAAGCACAGAGGATCCTTAGCTGTGAGGGAGTGAGGGGTAAAGCCTGGGATAAGCACAGAGGATCCTTAGCTGTGAGGGAGTGAGGGGTAAAGCTATGGGATAAGCACAGAGGATCCTTAAGCTGTGAGGGAGTGAGAGGTAAAGCCTGGGATAAGCACAGAGGATCCTTAGCTGTGGGGGAGAGTGAGAGGGTAAAGCCTGGGATAAGCACAGAGGATCCTTAGCTGTGAGGGAGTGAGGGGTAAAGCCCTGGGATAAGCACAGAGGATCCTTAGCTGTGGGGGAGTGAGAGGTAAAGCCTGGGATAAGCACAGAGGATCCTTAGCTGTGGGGGAGTGAGAGGTAAAGCCTGGGATAAGCACAGAGGATCCTTAGCTGTCGGGGAGTGAGGGATAAAGCCTGGGATAAGCACAGAGGATCCTTAGCTGTGGGGGAGTGAGGGGTTAAGGCCTGGATAAGCACAGAGGGTCCTTAGCTGTGGGGGGAGTGAGGGGTAAAGCCTGGGATTGTGGTCCTTATTCACCATAATCTTCTATGGATTAATTTTTACTTTAACATTTTCTCCTGGCCACCCACCATAAGTAGTTTTACTGATTTCTCCTTCCAGTTACATTTTATAATATTGTTTGGGTCTCGGCCCATGCTGCACCCAAATCTCCACTCAGAGCACATTTCTGCAGAGAAGTCTTTATTTTTAAGGATTGCACTGTAACCAGCAGCAGCAGTTGTGAGAGTGTTAATGTCACAGGGTGCGCTCCCTCAGTTTGGTTTGTGCCGTTTGCCCGCCCCAACTACCACATATTTGAGGAACAACCGTTTGACCTCAGTCCTCCCAACTCAAGCAGAGAGTTGGTGACCAATCAACATGTGCATGAATCTTTCTGCCACCCGAAAAGTTGTCTTCCAACTGAAGAGCAAGCCCCAAGATCTGTCAAGCAACCTCTTCTAGCAGTGCTCAGTTATCCCCTGCCTAATCACTGAGCAGTTCCCAATAATCCCTCTCCCATCCAATAACCCTTCACCTTGACCCCAAAAATGAGAGAAGTGCTGAAATGAAACCAAGAGCACTGTTTTGTCTTCCCTTTAATGACAGCTATTCAGCAGCTAGCGCCCATCTACAAATCAGATCTCCATCTCTCCCCGCACCGTGAAGGAAGAAGGGATTCTGTCTTTCCCACCACTAAAGAGGCTTCTTGCTCCTTCCAGCTCAGACCCCTCACTTCACTTGCAGGTCTCTGGTTTTTGGTTGCACCATTTGGCCATTCTGTTGTTAACTGGCGTTTTCATATAGCGATCGGACTTCATGTAGGCAGCAATCTTCTCCAGAGCCTGCATGACAGACAAAGAAGATCTCAGGAGACCTCGAGATACGAGACCCATTCCTAAACTGAAACCTCACAGGCCACTTTACCTCAACACGCTCAAGAAAAGATTGCAGGTTTTTGAACTGCTCAAGGCACTTGGACTCCAGCATTCGATGCTGATCCAGAACATCGTACATGATGAAATCAACAAAGGTAATCTGAAGAAAACAGCAGCAGAAAAGTAAGTAGTTTGTGGCCTGCTCGCACATCAGCACCGTCGGCTGCTCCCCACTGCCAACCATCATCGCCCGGGGCACTGGATACACCTGTTCCCCACTGCCAACCATCATCGCCCGGGCACTGCATACACCTGCTCCCCACTTGCCATCCATCATCGCCGGGCACTGCATACACCTGCTCGCACATCAGCACCGTCGCCTGCTCCCCACTGCCAACCATCCATCGCCCGGGCACTGCATACACCTGCTCCCCACTGCCATCCATCATCGCTCGGGCACTGCATACACCTGCTCCCCACTGCCAACCATCATCGCCCGGGCACTGGATACACCTGCTCCCCACTGCCAACCATCATCGCCCGGGCACTGCATACACCTGCTCGCACATCAGCACCGTCGCCTGCTCCCCACTGCCAACCATCATCGCCCGGGCACTGCATACACCTGCTCCCCACTGCCATCCATCATCGCCCGGGCACTGCATACACCTGCTCCCCACTGCCATCCATCATCGCCCGGGCACTGCATACACCGTGCTCCCCACTGCCATCATCGCCTGGGCACTGCATACACCTGTTCCCCACTGCAAACCATCATTGCCCGGGCACTGCATACAACTTTCACTTAGTGATCAATCTTTCTTGTAATGAAATCAAAGTGATGCACATTAAAATTGTTACAAAAATGCAATAAGCAATTTACAAAAATGAACATTTTAGGTGGCATTGGCAGTAACTGATAACAAAAGCAGTCCGATCAATTCAAATGCATGTGCAAGAAAAGAAAATGTCTTTAACGCCTTTCTAAACTTAGAGAAATATTTTTGTAAGCGTATGGCAAGGGTAAGAAGTTTCAGAGGCTGTAGCTGGAATGATAGATCTGATTTTTGGTGTTTTAGTTTGATCATGTTTGTATGTCAATTGTTCTATTTTACGAGTATTATTCTGTTCCCCACAGAATACAAATATTTTAAATGAATAGGCATGAAAAACTCATTTCCCGGGTTTCTCTGGGTCAAGGCAATGCTAATAGCTTATGCTGTGAAGAATAGAGAGTGATGTGGGCATAGAAGATTTAAAAGATACAAGACCATACCCCAACCAAGAGCCTTAAAGGTTGAATTGAATACAGCCCTAGGCTGACATCCTGGGAATGTTACCTGTCAACTTCACAACATTTTATTTATTTTGAAAAGTTTATGTCCCGCACTCTACAAATGTTTTAGGTGGCTAAACCGAACTATAAAAAACTGACAGAGAAGTACTAATATAAGAATATGTTAAAAGTGAATAATCCCTGCTCTGAAGGAGAACATTTAGGGAAAGGCTATGGAGAAGAGATGTGTTTTCTACAGTAGAGGATGTATTGCATAAGGTATTTGGGATAGCGTTGACCTGCTACTGAAAGGGCAGGTCACCTGGTGAGATCTAATCTATTACCTAACTTTGGGTTAGGAATTTCTAAAAGATTCTTGTTGGAGGATCCTAGCTGTCTGGTTGGCTTGAAAAGTCAAAGGATAGAATTTAGCCAAATGGGTGTCTCATTTTGTAGTAATTTGTAGATTAATGTTATCAGTTTGTATTTTATGCTAAAGGTAACTGGAAGCCAGTGAAAGGTGTATAGTACGGGGGAGATAAGGTCATGGAATTGTGTACCAGTTAGAAATCATGCTGCTGCATTTATTCTGCCATAATTGGTAAGCTGGTAAACCAAGGTACAATGAGTTACAGCAGTCATCGAAAATCAGAGATTGTAATACTAGACAGTTCAAGCAGAGATTTTAACCATTATAGCAATGCAGTTTATAGAAGGATGATTTCACAATTGCAGAAATAAGTGGTTGCATAGAAAAATTAGAATCTAGGCTAACACCTTAATTTTTCGCTTTTTGGCCAGTTGGTATGTAGTGCCCTTGATGATTAAGCATATTGGGAATTTAATACCTGTAAGAAGTAGTATTTCCATTTTACCAATATTGATAATTGGTTGTGAGTACAGGAATACTAGAGCAAGGGTATCAGAGCACGAGGAGTTGTAAGGAATGAAAAACTGTATGTCAGCATAGATGTTTAATTTGCACCCAGATATGAGAATAGGACTGCAGAAAGCGCAGAGCCTTGGGGGAACAGCAGAGGACACAGAAGAGCCTGACTTGTGATCTGTCAGACAGATAAGAGGTAAACCATTTTAGAACTGTTCCTGAGATACCAACAGAATGATAACTGCTTAAGGAATATTTCAAGATCCAAGGTGTTAAATGCGGCTGTTAAGTCCAGAAGGATCATAACGTACTCTGTGTTTGAATCAAATCCACAAATGTGTGTGTCAAAAGTTGATGTTTCTGGCCTAAATCCATATTGATGTGAATCAGAGATAGCATTATTGATGAAGTCGGATAATCAGTGAAGGACAACCGACTCAATTATTTGGTTAATAACAAAAGGGATGAAATTGGTTGATTAATCTGACATGTCCAAAGGGTCAGCGGTCTTTTTTTTTTTTTTTTTTTTAAGATAGGCATCACAGAGGCTTGTTTTAAAGGGGATGGTAATGTCCCAGAGATAGGGATAGGCTAACAATATCAGCTATGTATTGTGAAGTGTAATCTTTGGCTGATTTCAATGGGTTGAGTGGGCTTGAAGATGATTTTATTTTTGTCCAAATTAAATATGTAGTATCTGCGGTTACCTCTGAAAATAAAATTCCAGCTGAGCTGGAACTGAAGATGGAATTATTGGTAGTGGAAGATGAGATGTTTTCTCCACGAATATTTAGCCTTGTCTTCCCAATGTTCAGTGGTAATTGAGTGAAGGGTATTTTTCTTCACAATAGCTGATTTAGTAATACGAAACGAGGCTGAGCAGTCATTACCAGCAATATGTATTTTGGAAAAAGAGTTTGTCTCAATGTGTTTTCTACACAAATTTAGATAGGATCAATATGCTTTCTTTTGTGGTGGAATGGGATTTTATTTTTCTAATTATCTAAAATTTTGCTTCATCTTTTTAAATTCAGGAGTACCAAGGAGCATAACGTTTACGAGGTAAGCGTTATCAGTTTCAGGGATGCAACTTTGTCTATGACAGCTGTCAATTTTCATGATACTGCCTGATAAATATCAGTAGGCAGCGAGTAAGAATTACAATTACATTTATTTGGATCAGTTACCTCTAAGTAATGTTTCTGTTGGTATAGCATTTACTGCGATGGATTGTCAACTAAGCGTGCATTTTACTGAAATAAGGTAGGATTCCAGTTTCAGAAATAAATTTAGGACCATGGATTTATGAAGAAGAAATCCAGACAAACAGTACAGCTCCTTTGGTGCTTTTGTTTGGCCAACTCCAGTATGAAGACTGTGTTGTTTCCCCAATAGCTATAACTGTGACTATGTCCCACCTTCCAAGATATCAATTAATAGTGATCTGGAGGAGTGTACTGACCAAGCCAGCTATATGCAAAAAGTGATGTTAACATAACAGCAAAACCACCATTCATATCCATAAGCCAGCTTGCCTTCCCCCACTCATGTCTCCACATTAACAGGTCACTTTAGCATATGTGCATTAATTACATCATACCTTCTCTCCAGCAAACCACTTCCTGTCTCCCAGGAACTTGGAAAACAACTTCAGATTTCCAGGAAGTGCATCAAGGTAGCTACCTTTCAGACTCTCCTGTAAGGAGGAATTTCAATCACAGAAACTTGTCAGTGGGATTGAAACTTTAAGACGGTCTGTCCTTAGTCTGAAAAGTTGAATTCACACCTTATCTTGTTACTGCATACTTCATTCACTCTTATTGTCAGTTTACTGTACCAAAACAGAAACAGTAGGGGGAACTCACAAAATTGGGATTATAGGCAATGGTTACAAGACCCATCCGAAAATCCAAGGCCTGATTAACCAACATATCCACCCTGATCATCTCTTTCTCACTCTCTCCACCTAAAAGGCAGAAATAAATCAAGGGAAATATTTCATTGCATCACTAATCCAAACTGAACGAGTAGTATAAAAAAATCCGTCCTCTTCCCCATCTCTCCCTCTTATACTGGTGCATTTGTGCTATTTAGCAAACAGCAGCACTAATCTGCAAGAATACAAGTACTTACATAGATTGTGTTTTGCGTGCTATGTAGCGCAGAATGGCATGACTCTGGCTGATTTTTAAATCACCATCAATTAGATAAGGGATCTTCAAGGAAACACAAAAGAAATGGTAATTTTTATCCATTCTGTAACTTAACACTTTCATACTAAACAATATTCAATCATCCTCAACCCAACCATTGCACGTCCTCTCAACCCAATACTGCATGTCCTCCTAAATCAGCCACAGCACACCCAACAGTGCAGACTAGCAAGACAAACCACAGCAAACCACTGTAGACCATTCCATAACACAACTAACCAATCCAATCAGGTAAATCCAACCACGGCAGCTAGAACAGCCCATGCACCACTGCTCATCAACCATTGCACATCCTCTCACCCCAAATACTGCATGTCCTCCTATATCAGCCACAGCACACCTAACAGTGCAGACTAGCAAAGACAAACCACAGCAAACCACTGTAGACCATTCCATAACACAACTAACCAATCCAATCAGGTAACTCCAACCACGGCAGCTAGAACAGCCCATGCAACACTGCTCATCCACCACAAGACACCCAACCATTGCACATCCTCTCACCCCCAAATACTGCATGCCCTCCTAAATCAGCCACAACCACACCTAACAGTGCAGACTAGCAAAGACAAACCACAGCAAACCACTGTAGACCATTCCATAACACAACTAACCAATCCAATCAGGTAAATCCAACCACGGCAGCTAGAACAGCCCATGCAACACTGCTCATCCACCACAAGACACCCAACCATTGCACATCCTCTCACCCCAAATACTGCATGCCCTCCTAAATCAGCCACACACACACCTAACAGTGGCAGACTAGCAAAGACAAACCACAGCAAACCACTGTAGACCATTCCATAACACAACTAACCAATCCAATCAGGTAAATCCAACCACGGCAGCTAGAACAGCCCATGCACCACTGCTCATCAACCATTGCACATCCTCTCACCCCAAATACTGCATGTCCTCCTATATCAGCCACAGCACACCCAACAGTGCAGACTAGCAAAGACAAACCACAGCAAACCACTGTAGACCATTCCATAACACACTAACCAATCCAATCAGGTAAATCCAACCACGGCAGCTAGAACAGCCCATGCAACACTGCTCATCCACCACAAGACACCCAACCATTGCACATCTCCTCTCACCCCAAATACTGCATGCCCTCCTAAATCAGCCACACCACACCTAACAGTGCAGACTAGCAAAGACAAACCACAGCAAACCACTGTAGACTATTCCATAACACAACTAACCAATCCAATCAGGTAAATCCAACCACGGCAGCTAGAACAGCCCATGCACCACTGCTCATCAACCATTGCACATCCTCTCACCCCAAATACTGCATGTCCTCCTATATCAGCCACAGCACACCCAACAGTGCAGACTAGCAAAGACAAACCACTGTAGACCAATCCAATCAAGTAAATCCAACCACGGCAGCTAGAACAGCCCATGCACCACTGCTCATCCACCACAAGACTCCCAATTATTGCACATCTTCCCAGAGCAACCAGTGCATGCTCAGCACAGCTTGTCCTCAGGGCAGGAAAATGTTAGGTTTCTTGGTTGCCAAAAGCTGTCAGCAAGGCCTGAGGAGTGAAGAGTTGTGGCAGCAGCTGACAGTAGGCCTCTAGGCTGTATAATGCTGCAGCAGTGGGCCCGGGCTACAAAGGCTGCTAATGGCTCACAAAGTGCAGAAAATCTGGCTGTGCCAGGAAGCATAGAAAAAGGGAGGAAGGTAGGGTCCTGTGAGGGAGCAGAAACGGGAAGAATACCTGGAGAGGAAAGAGCAAAGAAATGCACAAAAGGAAAAATAAAAGGAAAAGAAAGTTGAAAACAAAATTAAAAGACAAAAAATAAGGAAAAAAGAAAAAGAATTGCATTGGCTCCTAAAACTTTCTGGCCAACAAGTTGTTGAACTATTTTTGCACCCCTGCTGTTCTTTCAAGTATAACAGGGAAGGACAGCGCCTGCAATGCTCACATTTGGAAAGTCCAGTCCCAGTTTTTCCTTGTCCTTCAGCCACTCGCTTTTGTCATAATCAGGAGCTTAAGAAAGGAAACAGATTTAGCATAAGGAATTGCAGATCTGAACTGGCCCAGCCACCACAGGCTGCACTCACCACTCCACTTCCAATAGACATTTTTACACTTTTTTTGCTTCTCTGTAATTCTTTGAGGACGGCAGGGACTCCAGACCCACAGGGACGGGACCTCATCCAACGCTGCCCACACAAAGCATCTCCCACAGCCTTCTGGAACGAGCATGGGAAGTGTTGTGCAGAAGCCTGAGTTTTATGTACGAGCACTCACATAAGCCAGAAGGCTACGTACGAATCATTCTGTTGTGCTCAGTGAGAAAGCAACTTTCACTTCTTTGAGGACTGGCAGGATGACTAACAAGTGAGGGAATCTCTAGCTAAGGGCTGCCTTCAGCAACAAAGTTAAGAAGGGAACCAGATAATAAAACGGGCCCTGCAGGAATAAGTTGGATTCTATCCTTGAACAGGCCCAATCTACCACTTCCATGTCAGAAGTCAGTGTCCAAACAGCAATGGGATGTACCTAACAGGTCGATACAGTAAGGTCGAGGTAGAAACAGTGCGGCAGTGTCAGGCGCACCCTTCCTCCCCGCACGCACAGTTCTCTTCACTAACTCCCCGATACTCTCCTCTAATCGTATGCAAATGCAGGCCGTGGCTTTAAAGCGGTAGGGAAGGCTTATGCCCGCGCAACCCATTTTACTGTATAGGCGCTTAATACAGCGCCTATACAGTAACCCTGGGTGGCGCTGGTGCCTGTCATTTCAAATGGCATTTGAAATGACAGGCACCAGGAAGTGTAAAAATCAAAATTTTATAAATACCTGTCGGAGGGGCCGCGTGGGTCCAGGCGGCCGGCGGGATCCGGGGGGCCGGTGGTCGCGTGTTAAATCTAGGCCGCGGGCGGGTGGGCGCCTGTTCCGGGCGGCGGGTGGACGCGCGTTAGTTTCAGACGGCCGTGTGGGTCCAGGCGGCCGGCGGCGGAGGGAGCCGGGTGGTCGCGTGTTAAATCTAGGCCGCGGGTGGGTGGGCGCCTGTTCCAGGCGGCGGCGGCGGCAGCGGGGGGACACGCATTAGTTTGAGACGACCGGCGGGCGGCGGGTGGTCGCGTGTTAAATCTAGGCCGGGTCTGCACAGGCGCGCATTCATTCATCCAGGCGGAGGAGCCGGTGGCGAAAGCAGCCGGCTCCTCCGCCTGGATGAATGAATTCATTCACTGCCGGTGGGGGTTGCCTCTCCGGCAGCCCCCACATGCCGTGACGTCACGCCTTGAGCGCCGAATCGCAGGGGTCGCACAGGCGCGCATTCATTCATTCACTGCCGGTGGGGGCTGCCGGAGGCAGCCCCCACCGGCAGTGAATGAATGCGCGCCTGTGTGGACCCGGCCTAGATTTAACACGCGACCACCCGCCGCCCGCCGGTCGTCTCGAACTAACGCGTGTCCCCCCGCCGCCGCTGCCGCCGCCGCCACCTGGAACAGGCGCCCACCCGCCCACGGCCTAGATTTAACATGCGACCACCCGGCTCCCGCCGCCGCCGGCCGCCTGGACCCACGCGGCCCTCCGACAGGTATTTAAAAATTTTTATTTTTTCTTCTGACAGGTTTTATGTGTCCCACATCATTACATTTTCTCGATCATCTCTGTATGGCTTTTTTTTAAAATTGTGTTTTATTGTTTTTGAGTATCTTAAGCGGTGTCGATGGATTTGTTACTAGACTCACAGTCCTAACTCCTACTAGGGGGAGGCGGTAAACTAACACGTTACGGCCGCGGCAAAACAGTGCGTTACTAATGAGAGAACCTGAGTGCCCGTTACGGTATCGGAGGGGAATAGCTAATTCCTTCATTATACAGCTAATTCGTTCATTTACATGCCGGGTGCGGGAAGGGTTACGCGTCTGTTTAAGAAGCGCTACGGACGCGCAAAACTGGAGACTGTATCGCTGGTTTGCCTTACGCGTCCGAATTGTGCGCAGCGAGCTCGTTACAGACGAGAAATCTTCAACTGAACTTTACTGTATCGAGCTGTAAGTATATTAGGACAATGGCTGAAGACCTTTCACGCATTCATCAGGGCCCAGAGCTCCAGAACATTGATTTGGTCTTCTCTAGGGCTGAGGGTGAGGCAGGAGGCTTCTGTGCTCAGAACAATCTGGTGAGCTGGAATTTGGGGTTATCCAGATTAATATGGGAAAACACAATTCAATGCAAAATTATTTAGAAACCATTTTTTCTATGTACAAAGCAATCCTAACACAAACAAAAGTTGCATAAGGTAAAAAATGATAGCAGGTGAGGATACTGCTCTATTGTTACTCAGCTGCCCTAATGGTGGAGTGGTCCAAGGTGCTGAACTGAAGTCTTTCTTCTTCTCTGTGCTCAGTCTTCTGCTCTCCCGATGGAGTCGGGGGTTCGAATTCCACTTCTGACTGCTCATTCTTCAATTTGTTTCCTTGATCCTTCAACATCAATGGCGGGGGTGGAAGGAAATTAGAATCAAAAAAAGTTACCAATAAGGGCCCTGACCTCAGTGGTCAGACCAACAGTTAAGTATGAGAAAAATAAGTGTGAAAGCTTGCTGGGCAGACTGGATGGGCCGTTGGCTCTTCTTCTGCCGTCATGTCTCCGTTTCTATCCAGTCTGCTGTTCTGTGCAGGTTTCTTCTGAGTCTTTATCCCTCATCCTTCTGAAAGCCATTATTGTTCTGGTCTTCACCACCAAATGCCCGACAATGGTCCTGAGTCTACCCTCTTGGAGTTTGATATCAGGACCCATAGATATAAATCTACCACAATGGTACCTTAAATTAAATAAGAATGGCAATAACGCTGAGATCAGATAAGCCAAACAATGGAAAATACCAAATATACGGTAATATCAAGCTTGAAGCAATACTAAAACAACAAAACACACCACAGTTGTCTCATTGAGTTATTCATCCTTGGTACCATCCCGGCCTGCGGATTCTAAAAAGACAAGAACAGCACTGAGTGCATGCCCCACAAGAATAACTCTGCCAAAACCAAGAACAAATGCTTGGTTGCTAATCACACTTATCAGAAATATTGTCTGCTAGAGAGAAACACTTGATTAAGACTAAAAGTAGCAGCCAATTGCCCTAAGCAATTATTTAAAATGATTGCTCAGATTCCTAATCAGCCTGCTCTCCTTCCACCAGAGGTGAACTGAGCAGCTTTCTTCTCAGAGAAAATTAAATCCATCTCTAAGGAATTTCCCACAGACTTTAATCTGGAGGTCCCCCATTTCTGACGCCAGCTGTCTTCTTTCAATTTAACCTCGTATCTCATGGCTTCTCAGTTACATTCAATGCCTTCACTATTTCTGAAGAAAGAGGTTAAGCTAGGCCGAGAGCATCAATTACTGTAACTCCTCCCTAGTTTCTGGCCCTCATTGCATGCAGATTTATCTCATGCATATTCATTGTGGATATCCTGAAACCCCAGCTAGCTGCAGATCCTCCAGGACAGGTTTGGGAAGCCCTGGTCTACATCATGATGCACGTCGGCTTTCCAGGCATGGACTAAACGTTAATCCAACTAAACTGGAAGCTTTATCACCTTCCATCATTCCTGAAGTGCCTGGTACTCCCTTTATATTAAAGGATACTGTAAATACTCTAGCAGCTCATCTAGATGTCAAGTTGTCTATGGTTTCATATATAATCAAAACATCTTTTTTTTCTGATAGGTCTGCTGATCACAACTGTTTTTAAATCCCTCCCGATTTAAAATTGTTGAGCTGTGCCTTTGTCATGTCGCTGATATTGAACTACCTATTTCTTCACTTAAGCTATTACAGTTGCTGTAAAATATGGCTACAAAGGTGATCTGTGGCCTAAAGAAATACGATCATGTGACCCTATCTTGAAGAGTTTACATTGGCTTCCTGTCTCTTGCCAGATTAAGTTTAACATTGTGTGTGCTGCACTTTACAATTCCTTTCTATCTTTCAAGTTGTTAATCCCTTATTCCCCAGATCATTCACTGCAAAATAATGTATTACACCTCCTTCCACCCTCTGCTATCAGACTGGAGACCACTTGAGAACATAAGAATATAAACTGTTGCCATACTGGGCCAGACCGAGGGTCCATCAAGCCCAGCATCCAGTTTCCAACAGTGGCCAATCCAGGCTGCAAGTACCCATGCTATTACTGCCAGTAATAAGCAGTGGCTATTCTCTAAGTCAACTTGACTAATTGATACACGTTCTGCAGCTGATATAAACATTCTGCACTACATCTAATACTGGGTTTAATAGACTAAAAAATTATTTTACAAACTGCAACTCTTAAAACATCTTTGCCCTCTTCTTTTTCATCATGATTTCCGAACTATTCTATTCTACAGTCCCTATGAATGTCGGTATAGAAAAGAGTTAAATAAATAAATAAATAAATAAATACAGTCATTGCATTGTCCGACAACTGCCCAATCTGACTACCCAGGCCTCCAGGTAATTAATGTTCCAGAAGTCCTCTTCTTTTGTCCACCGTCCCTGGGCCACCAGCTCCTGACAGTGAGCTCCCCAGCCCCAGAGACTTGCATCTGTCATGAGAATCAACTAGTTTGGAGAGGACAGGGGCACAACCCTGTTCAGATAAGCTTCCTGTAATCACCACTTGAGGTGACAGCAAATTCCCATTGGTAGATGGAGGCGAATCGAATAGTTTTGAGACTGTGGGTTCCAATGTGATATCAACTAGCGTTGAAGAGGACACGTGTGCCTTGCCCATGGCACTACTTCCAGGGTTGCCACCATCAACCCGAGAACTTGGAGAAAGCTCCACACCATCGGGCATACTGTGTTCACCAACTGATGCATCTGGCACATCAACTTCTGTATCCATGTGGATGTTAAAAAAGACTGCCCCGCCTGATGTAGGGCTGGGAAGGCTTGAGGCTGCTCTTGGCCAGGTTTACTACCCAACTGAGTTCCTGTAACAGGGAGATCACTCTGTTGGTTATTGGGAGACTCTCTTCCACGGACTTGGCCCGAATCAGCCAATGGTCCAAGTATGGGTGCACCAGGATCCCATCTTTTCTCAATGCTGCCGCCACAACCACCATGATCTTGGAGAAGGTTCTGGGGGCGGTGGCTAAGCCAAAGGGTAATGCCCGAAACTGATGATGACCCAGCATCGCAAAGCGTAGGAAACATTGGTGTTCCTGCTGGATTGGAATATGTAGGTAGGGCTTGGGTAGATCCAGGGAGGTTAGGAACTCTTCCGGTAGTATGGCCATTATCACAGAGCATAAGGTCTCCATCTGAAAATGAGTTTCTCGCAAGTGACAGCTGATGCTCTTGAGGTCCAGGATGGGGCGAAAGGAACCTTCCTTCTTGGGTACAACAAAATAAATGGACCACCACCCCATATTTTCCTGGGGCATAGGTACTGGGATCACAGCCCTCATCTTGAGGAGTCTTAGGCAGTCTCCACTGCCTGCTTCTTGTGCTGGGAGTAGCAAGGATACATGAATACGTCCCGAGGAGTGCTGTGGAATTCCAGTGCATATCCCTGTCGTATGACTTCCAGTATCCATTTGTCTGAAGTAATCTTGACCCACCATGGTAAAAGAAACAGGTGACCCCCTATCTCCTCGTCCCGAAGGTGGGTCAGTAAAATTTAATTGGGGGGTTCGGGACAAGCCTGAACCTCTCATGGGCTGCTGGTTACGAAAGGACTGGGACCTCCCAAGGAGTCGAGACCTCTGAAATGTCGAATTTCTGTAGGGGCAAAAATGCTGGGAACCCTGCAACGACCCCTCATACAGGCCGATACAGTACAGTGCGCTCCGACGGAGCACACTGTTAACCTGCTATTGGACGCGCGTTTTCCCTTACCCCTTATTCAGTAAGGGGAGGAAAACGCGCGTCCAACCCGAGGCACCTAATAGCGCCCTCAACATGCAAATGCATATTGATGGCCCTATTAGGTATTCCTGTGCAATACAGAAAGTAAAATGTGCAGCCAAGCCGCACATTTTACTTTCAGAAATTAGCACCTACCCAAAGGTCGGCGCCAATTTCTTCCGGCACCGGGAAAGTGCACAGAAAAGCAGTAAAAACTGCTTTTCTGTGCACCCTCCGACTTAATATCATAGTGATATTAAGTCGGAGGTCCCGAAGAGTAAAAAAAGTAAAAAAAAAAAATTTTTAATTTGAATTCGGCCCGCAGCTGTCGGGACGAACACTGGACGCTCAATTTTGCCGGCGTCCAGTTTCCGAGCCCATGGCTGTCAGCGGGCTCGAGAACAGACGCCGGCAAAATTGAGCGTCGGCTGTCAAACCCGCTGACAGCCGCCACTCTGGGCCAAAAGGAGGCGCTAGGGACGCGCTAGTGTCCCTAGCGCCTCCTTTTCCCCATTTCTACCGTGCCACCTAATTTGAATACTGCATCGCGCGCACCGTGAGGAGCCGGTACGCACGCCGGGACGGCGGGCATTCATCTGCTCTCCCGCGGACTTTACTGAATCGGCCTGATGGGCAAGGGATGCTGCAGCTGCTTCCTCTTATCTTCTGGTAACTGGGGAACTAGAGACTCTCCCCATTTACTTTCTATTCGGGAGCTTTTCCAACTCGCTCCCTAAGAGAAGGGATTCTTTAAAAGGCATCTTTGTAAGATTAGCTTTGGAGGTTGTGTCAGCTGACTAATTCCGCAGCCACAGCTGTTGTCTGGCTGCCACCACTGAGGCCACGCCTCTGGCCACAGTACAGATTAGGTGAAAGCCTACGTCTGCTAAAAAGGCGGCAGCGCATTCCATAACTGCTCTGGCATCCATCACCGAGTCATCAACCTCCTGAGAGAGAAGCAGACACAAATGAGCCAGCAGAAACGATCTACAGCATCAGAGGCCTGTTTAAGAACAGACTCAAGCCGTCTATCATGCACATCCTTTAAGGCCCCTCCTTCCTGCACCGGGATAGTTGTTTGTTTAGAAAGCATCCACTTTAGGGAAATGCAAACGTTCCCTTACCGCTGGGTGCAGAGGGTAGGGAGCTTCCAATGCTCGGTCCCCTTTCAAACTTGCTTCTGGGGCATCCCATTCCAGATAAATCAACTCCTGGATGTCGTCCATCACTGGAATGAGGGAGACCTTCTGCAGGGAAAGCAGAATGGGATTCTTCTTTGCTTCCATCTTAAAAGAGTCCACCCCAGGAACTCCCAGCATCTTCAGGGTCTGGGAAACCAGGGCCGGCAATTCGTCTCTATGGAAAAACCGCAACATGGTCCAATACGGTTCCAAGGAATCTGGGTCCTCCTCTTCATCCATGCCCACCCCCTTGGTAAGACAAGGCAGCCGGACCCATGCCTAGCCCAGGACCAGTTGAATTTCCCTCTCCCACGGATGATCCAGTCAGGGAGATACTGAGGTCCAGTGACCAACCCATCATCCGAACGGGAGGAGCCTGGCTTAGCAAAGTCTGAGGAGCTCAGATCCCTTTGGGCTTCCTTGCTGCACTGAAGTTGGCGTCCAGGTCTAATACGGCAAGCATTGCAGAGAGGAAGGCACTTAGTTGACGTGATACAGAGGCATTAGGACATTTCCCGTTTTATTTTCCATACCCTTCCTAATAATTCCTAGCATTCTGCCTTGTCTCCCACCACCCACCAGAGTAAACATAAAACATTTGTGAAAGTAACCAGGCTTTGATTTGGTTAAAAAACACTTCAAAACTGATTATAACAAACTTCCTGAGGCAAATTCTTTCTAAAAATAGAGAGCAATTACAGAGAAGGCGTTCTAGCTCAGGCTCTTCCTGGGCTGCCGCCTCCATGAGCAGGTAGCCCGACACCCCACCAATCTGTTCTTCTTTTAATTGGCTGTTTTTGAAATTGAATTTAAAAAGAAAAAAACACCCTTCCCCCTGGCTCCTTGAGCACTGCCAGGACAATGGATCAGTATCAATCCTGGTTGGCCACAGCACAAGAGGACCCTTTTCAAATTCAGCTCCTCCCTCCCGCTCCTATTTATATTTGGACGTCCCCAGTGCTCTCCCTCCCACCCTGCACTCTGTCGGGTTTTCGGTCTTCATACTATTTTGATGCAGCGGGGGAGGGAGAACCTGAGCAGGAATGTAAACTTTGTATGATTTGGAGTTTCTTTGGGGTGTACTGGGCTGTAGGGTCAGGGTTCAGCCCTGTGGGTGATTGGCTCCTCGCTGGCTGTGGCGGGGGCCTGTGGTCAAGCGACCTGGAGGTAGTGTCAATTTGCCAGGCTGTGGCGGTTGACTTACCAGGGACTGTTTTCTGCAGATTATGTGTAATCTTTATCTTGTTGGGCTCCAGTACTTGATTGTACTAAAGCTGCGTGTTTGACCTCCCAAACTTGTGTTTATAGAGTGATTTGTGTGCGTCAGGGTGAGAGGAAAGCCCCTAGTGTCTTCATATTATAAACTTCATTTCAGGTAAAGAAGGGAAGAAACTGCTCGACAAGGAGTGGCTGAATAAGCTGCAGCTATGCCCTTCAGAACGCTATTTAAAATATTATCCTATGAGCTCTAGGTAGCAGGTGAAGACTGGGCTAATACAATCATATAATGCTTTATACAAGCCCGCATGTGTGCGGCCCTGTTCTGCATCAACAGCAGTGCAGCACCCCAGCCAAAAACAAACTGCAATAATGAAGACGATTTAAAAGAAAAGCAGAGACCAATCTAACAGAGAGCCTGGTCCTGAAGCCCCTGCATGGACAGAGTCCACACGCCATGGGGTGGCAGGAGCAAAATCTGCCCCAGGCAGACATGGGAGGAAGGCACAGCCCTGAGGACCTCGAAGAGGATGAATTTTGATTATGGGAGGGTGACAATATTTAAAATAAATATTTCATGCTTTCCAAACTCTTGTCCAATGCGGATTACAATTATATGTCCATAATCCTATCAGAAAGCAGAATAAATAAAACCTTCCACTTCTAATAACTGGAGCAGATGGATTCATTGCCCCTGCTCAAGATGTCATCCAAGTAAGGAAACAGACACAGAGTCTGCTGGCCTCAGGAGCCCTGGTGCCAATTCAAGAGCAGCACAGCTCGGTAGGGGTGTGCATTCGTTTTGAACTTAAATGGAAAACGCAACTTATTTTTTTTTTTTTACTTAAAAAAAAGATGAGGCTTAAACGATCGGATTTCCAACATATTCAACATAGCTATGTTGAATAAGTTGGAAATCGCTATTGTTGATCTAAATAAAAATTTAAGCCCCTCACCCTCCTTAATCCCCCCCCCAAGACTTACCAAAGCTGGCCAAAAGTTCCGTGAGGGTCCGGGAGCGGACGCGTGGGGAATCACGTGACGTCCGCGTCACGTCGGAGTGAGGCGGCGTCACGTGATTCCCCTCGGGTTCGCTCCTGGACCCCTCGTTGGGCCCAAAAGGCACTTTTGGCCAGCTTGGGGGGGGGGGGGTCAGGAGGCCCCCCCCAAGCTGGCCAAAAGTTCCTTTTGAGCCCAACGAGGGGTCCGGGAGCGAACCCGAGGGGAATCACGTGACGCCGCCTCACTCTGACGTGACGCCGACGTCACGTGCTCCTTGCAAAGGAGTTCAGGAATGGCGTCCTGACCCCGCTGGACCACCAGGGAGTTTTGGTAAGTCTTGGGGGGGGGGGGGGGGATTAAGGCGGGTGAGGGGTTTAAATTTTTATTTGCACATATGGACATAGACTCAACTTATCGAATTCTCCATATGTCCATATTGACCGCAAATGGGACCCCCTTTTGACTTATGGACTTATGAACTTAAACTTTTGGTCTGCACATCCCTACAGCTCGGAGACATTGCACGCACCGGTGACCAAAACGGTTCCCATTCCTCATGCCCCTTCCAGAGTGGCGTGCAGGGGCTGGATTACATGGCCCTCATAAGATCTATACAGGACAAACATTTCATCCTATAAAGATCCAAAATGTATGAACTTTAATTGGAAAGATTATAGGAAAACTGCAGCTATGATAATGTGTGTGAGGACAACAGTGCAGAAGCAAGCACCTGATTTCTGCTTTGTACATGTCTGGCGTGGCTGAGAGGAGTAGTGACGTTTAGGTAGCTGGGCATGCAGAGATGCTTCTGTGTGCAGCTGGCTTACTGCAGGCTCTTGCTATACAGCAGGGTTATAATATAATTCAGTAACACTGATTTCTGCTTTGTACATGTCTGGCGTGGCTGAGGGGAGTAGTGACGTTTAGGTAGCTGGGCATGCAGAGATGCTTCTGTGTGCAGCTGGCTTACTGCAGGCTCTTGCTATACACCAGGGTTATAATATAATTCAGTAACACTGATTTCTGCTTTGTACATGTCTGGCGTGGCTGAGAGGAGTAGTGACGTTTAGGTAGCTGGGCATGCAGAGATGCTTCTGTGTGCAGCTGGCTTACTGCAGGCTCTTGCTATACAGCAGGGTTATAATATAATTCAGTAACACTGATTTCTGCTTTGTACATGTCTGGCGTGGCTGAGAGGAGTAGTGACGTTTAGGTAGCTGGGCATGCAGAGATGCTTCTGTGTGCAGCTGGCTTACTGCAGGCTCTTGCTATACACCAGGGTTATAATATAATTCAGTAACACTGATTTCTGCTTTGTACATGTCTGGCTTGGCTGAGAGGAGTAGTGACGTTTAGGTAGCTGGGCATGCAGAGATGCTTCTGTGTGCAGCTGGCTTACTGCAGGCTCTTGCTATACAGCAGGGTTATAATATAATTCAGTAACACTGATTTCTGCTTTGTACATGTCTGGCTTGGCTGAGAGGAGTAGTGACGTTTAGGTAGCTGGGCATGCAGAGATGCTTCTGTGTGCAGCTGGCTTACTGCAGGCTCTTGCTATACAGCAGGGTTATAATATAATTCAGTAACACCGCTTGCTCGCCTGCTAGGCAGTGACCCTTTGCAATGGATCAGAAGTTGGGGTGGTGCAAGCAGCTGACTAGGTTATTTATCGTGGCCTCACATGTGCCTGCCAGCACTCTGAGGGACAATGTAATAAGGTGTGCGCAAAACACTGCTTATTATATGCATAAATCATCTTTTTACAGGTTACTAGGCTTTAACTCCTAACGCATTACCTCTGTAATGCTGCGGCTTTATCACTTCCACACATATTTAACAACATAAGCCACCATAGTGGGTCCATCAAGCACCGTTTCTAAGTACCCCAATCATTAAATAGGTGTTTTACTAATCTGATTATTGTGAATTTTGTTTTACATAAAATTGTTCTATTTTATGTTTACTGATTTACTGTCCTTGCATTGGCGTATCAATAAAAGTGGCTTCTGGTCCTGCAGAAGAGCGCAGAGTTATTGGCAAAAGATTAGGGATTTTCTTGGTGGAATTCGGAGGGAAATTATACCTTGCAGTGGGGTTGCTATTCTCTTTGATGACATTTCTTCCATGTCTGTTTATCAGAAAAACTCTGGAAAGACACAACAGCCCCATCTCTACATGGAGAATGTGTAGGCAGTTCCTGGATACAGGGGCTTGTGCTATACAGGGATTCAGCGTTATTAATAGACTGGAGGGAGACCTTGGCTGTTTCTTTCTGTGGTTTTTAGGGAGGGTGAGATAATGTTTGAAAAAGTGCTCTCTTTTATCTTTGTCGTGTACACGAGCGTGCATAAGGGACACCATACACTTGGCTTATGTTTAAGAAACAAGTTTAAACAAAATAGACTTGGTATAAATATGGAATAAACATTAATTTAAGGTTTCCTCTTTGCTCTATATGTACAATAAAGCAGCGAATACAAAATCCAAGCAGTGACAAAAATAAAGAATTTCAGCAGGGGCCGAGCGCTCCCGTCCGGTGCTGAGTGCAAACAAGACACAGGCTGCGCGGGTAAGAGTGGCCGCTTGCGCGGGCAGTGCCGACTTCTTCCTGGCAGGGAAGCACTAAAGCCCCTGACTGTACGTGCAATACCTTCCCCGCAGCTATAACGCTTCTCCTGGTACTCCGTGCCGGTGTACTCCAACAGCAGACGGATAGGGTGCGCCAACTGCAAGAAAGACGGACATCAGCTTTATTCCCGCTCCCCTCCGAGTTTCCGGCCTGCACGTCTCCCCCTCCCCCGCTCCTGCTGCTCCACGTCCCATCACTTTTCCGGGTATCGGGTTTCTCTTTGGGGAGTCGGCTCCCAGCGTCCGGGACGATCTTTATAAAAAGCAAAAAGCCCTCCCAGCAACAAGTTTATCGATTTAAAACAATCAGAAATCCCACCCTGCAGAGGTGCGGAGGGAAGGCTGCGACTCACCCCGCGAATGTCCCAATATCCCAGCGTCACCACCATCCTGGACGTCCCTGCTGCGCGCTCAGAGCAGGACTGAAAGTGCCTGGGCGGAAGGGGAGGCGCGGCTCGCACTCCCGCTCCACGATTGCTTCCCGGGTGAATGCAAGGGCGCGAAGGGGCCGTCCCTCCCCACCCTCCACAATACCAATCAGCCTCTCCCCCGCCCCAAGGCACTCACTCTCCTCCTCCCCTCTACGTCCCTACACTCACTCTCCTCCTCCCCTCTATAACCCTGCACTCACTCTCCTCCCTCCCCTCTACATCCCTGCACCCCCATAACCCTGCACTCACTCTCCTCCTCCCCTCTACGTCCCTACACTCACTCTCCTCCTCCCCTCTACGTCCCTGCACCCCCGTAACCCTGCGCTCACTCTCCTCCTCCCCTCTACATCCCTGCATCCCCATAACCCTGCACTCACTCTCCTCCTCCCCTCTACGTCCCTGCACTCACTCTCCTCCTCCCCTCTAGGTCCCTGCACCCCCGTAACCCTGCGCTCACTCTCCTCCTCCCCCCTACGTCCCTACACTCACTCTCCTCCTCCCCTCTACGTCCCTGCACTCACTCTCCTCCTCCCCTCTACATCCCTGCACTCACTCTCCTCCTCCCCTCTACGTCCCTGCACTCACTCTCCTCCTCCCCTCTACGTCCCTGCACTCACTCTCCTCCTCCCCTCTACATCCCTGCACCCCCATAACCTTGCACTCACTCTCCTCCTCCCCTCTACGTCCCCGCACCCCCATAACCCTGCACTCACTCTCCTACTCCCCTCTACGTCCCTGCACTCACTTTCTTCTCCCCTCTACGTCCCCGCACCCATATAACCCTGCAAAATCTCACCAATCTATCCTGCTCCCCTCTACATCCCACAACAGCCTGGTATATCGCGGTGAAGTTGACATCTTTGTGTGTCTTTGTTTTCACTTTCTGGAGGCCGGTCCGGCCCGTTTTTAAACAGCTTTGGAAGTACAGAGCACATCTTTTCACTCAGAGGCTTTCAGATCCCACATAAAAGCATAGAAGACAAGCTTTGATCACCCAGAAATTTCGAAAAAGAATTTTTACTTCCGCAATCCTCCCGGGACCCGCAAGAGGTTTTTCAACCTATCCGGAGATTCTCATCCACCATAGCCGCGACGTTTCCAGCGAGTTTGAGCTCTGAGCCATGAACCAACTTGAACAATCTGAAATTTTTTTTTCGATAAGCAATCCCGTAAGCTGATCCAGCGGGTTTTTCAATAGTTTAAATCATCTTTTCATAAAACATTCAATTTTGATAAACTTCGGTCCCCCTGACGCAGCTGGAGGCGAAACTCGGCCGTGTCGGGGCTCTGTCGCTCTTACAACATTGTAAATTTTAAATCAGATTTCTTGCACATTCCCAGGATGCAAATGAAAAACAAATAATTGTTTGGTTGCTATATTATTGTCCAGTACATTGTATGCCGCACATTTTTTTTTTTGTTGAAATTTATTTATTTAATAACTTTTTTATACCGACATTCATGGATACATCATTTCGGTTTACATGGAACTAAGAGAAATACAGTGAACGGGGGAGGGGGGGGGGGGGAAGAGTGGAAGAAATGGGGGTATAACAGGGTAAAGGCATAACAGAAGAAGTGTAATGGATGCAACTAACAAGAGAAATAATATTATATAATGAAAGTTATAATAATAATAAACATAAAATAATATAAAACAAACATGAATCGCGCTTTGTATGTGGCATTATAGAGGGAAAGCAAAAAAGAAGTCCAAGTAAAGAGTTTTACCAGGAAAAGCAGAGAGAGCATCTTTTCCTGCTACAAAAGAAGGAGGAATACAACAATTAAAGAGTGAGAGCTTCTTTGATCCAGGAGCGAGGGTCTCTGGGGGAGAAATCCTGGAGCTGGGATTGATCTTCATGGCGGAAGAGATGTCGCTCAGCGCAGGGGCACCCGAGACATCGCCACAAGTCCAAACAGGAGATGGAGGAGAGGAAATATCGCAAGCTCTGGAGGAGAGAGCTACCCCCCTCCCTCGAGCTGGACGGAGAGACGGCGCATGGAGGAGGTGGAGAAGTTCTGGAAGGAGTAGTTACCTCCACACCTAAACCCCAAGAGGCTATACCGGGAAACATGGAGGATAAAGCCCTTCAAGAACTGGTTAATTTACATTCTCATAATGTTTTGCTCTGCAAAACCCCCCTGTAGTGACTCTAGATATGCGTTGGAAAGCCATGACATCAGCTGAGTCAGCAATTTCAACTTTAACACAGGCTTAGACTTGAACAAAAGGGGAATGAATGTTGAAAAATGATGGATGAACACCAGAATAAAATTGAGGAACTGGAGGAGAAAGTTACCTCTATGGAAAATATCCAGGGAACCATAATAAAAGCAGAGGTAAATGCTGAGAGGTTTGCGAACATAGAGAATTCACTAAGGTTTCCTAATTTACGAACTGTGAATTTGCCAGTGGTGAAAAAATGATCTCCGGTTGAAATGTTAAGAGAATACATGCAAGATTGTTTAAAAATTCCCAAGGAAATAACTCCAATTGTTTCAAAAGCATTTTTTGTCTTTAAGAAGGATATGTCATCTACGGGAGCAGAGGAAAACCAGGAAAGGAAATCTCTGAATGCCTCAGAACTAATTGAGATGTCTATAAGACCAGAGGCACACTAGTGGCCACTTTTCCATTTGAACAGGATAGAAACCTGATCCTGAAGTATTTCTTCAGGAACAGAACTGTTAAATACTATGGGCAAAATATCTGGATTTATCCTCTCCACTCAGGAGCGGAGAAGAAAATTCTTGCTAATGAGATCTGAAGTCTTAAGTCGAGGGGCCAGATGGTCCTGAAATATCCCTGTAAATGTTGTTTAAAATTTCAAGAGAATAGATATATCTTTAATGAACCGGATCAATTAAGAGGTTTCCTAGATGGAAAAGGATGAAGGGTTATAAAGTTAGGGGTAATGCATCATGTGGTGGTTATATTTTTTGTCTGATTATATGGTTTGAGCTGCTTTAATTTCCTATATAATCTTGGTCCCTCTACTACCTGTTAAAATATCTATTTACCTAGAAATGTTAAATGTTGCTATTGAATTATATTATAAGATCTCTTACACTTTGATACATGATGTAATAAATCCGAAATTTGCATAAATAAAAAAAAAAAAAAAGAAACATGAAATAGCATAACAATAATCACACGAGATGACATAAAATAAATTTGCTTGATAATAATAATGTGGGAGGGTAATAAAGGGAGGAGCTGGAAGACCAATACTGGGAATGCCTATTTAAAGAGCCAGGTCTTTAGCTTTTTCCTAAATTTGTACAGGCAGGGCTCAGTGCGGAGATCAGTGGGAAGGGCATTCCAAGGGATGGGTCCAGGGCTCAGTGCGGAGATCAGTGGGAACGGCATTCCAAGGGATGGGTCCAGGGCTCAGTGCGGAGATCAGTGGGAAGGGCATTCCAAGGGATGGGTCCAGGGCTCAGTGCGGAGATCAGTGGGAAAGGCATTCCAAGGGATGGGTCCAGGGCTCAGTGCAGAGATCAGTGGGAAGGGCATTCCAACGGGAGGGTCCAGGGCTCAGTGCGGAGATCAGTGGGAAGGGCATTCCAACGGGTGGGTCCAGGGCTCAGTGCAGAGATCAGTGGGAAGGGCATTCCAACGGGAGGGTCCAGGGCTCAGTGCGGAGATCAGTGGGAAGGGCATTCCAAGGGATGGGTCCAGGGCTCAGTGCGGAGATCAGTGGGAAGGGCATTCCAACGGGTGGGTCCAGGGCTCAGTGCGGAGATCAGTGGGAAGGGCATTCCAACGGGAGGGTCCAGGGCTCAGTGCGGAGATCAGTGGGAAGGGCATTCCAAGGGATGGGTCCAGGGCTCAGTGTGAGATCAGTGGGAAGGGCATTCCAACGGGAGGGTCCAGGGCTCAGCTGCAGAGATCAGTGGGAAGGGCATTCCAAGGGATGGGTCCAGGGCTCAGTGCGGAGATCAGTGGGAAGGGCATTCCAACGGGTGGGTCCAGGGCCCAGTGCGGAGATCAGTGGGAAGGGCATTCCAACGGGAGGGTCCAGGGCTCAGTGCGGAGATCAGTGGGAAGGGCATTCCAACGGGTGGGTCCAGGGCTCAGTGCGGAGATCAGTGGGAAGGGCATTCCAACGGGAGGGTCCAGGGCTCAGTGCGGAGATCAGTGGGAAGGGCATTCCAACGGGTGGGTCCAGGGCTCAGTGCGGAGATCAGTGGGAAGGGCATTCCAACGGGTGGGTCCAGGGCTCAGTGCGGAGATCAGTGGGAAGGGCATTCCAACGGGTGGGTCCAGGGCTCAGTGCGGAGATCAGTGGGAAGGGCATTCCAACGGGCGGGGTCCAGGGCTCAGCGCGGAGATCAGTGGGAAGGGCATTCCAACGGGAGGGTCCAGGGCTCAGTGCGGAGATCAGTGGGAAGGGCATTCCAACGGGTGGGTCCAGGGCTCAGTGCGGAGATCAGTGGGAAGGGCATTCCAACGGGTGGGTCCAGGGCTCAGTGCGGAGATCAGTGGGAAGGGCATTCCAACGGGTGGGTCCAGGGCTCAGTGCGGAGATCAGTGGGAAGGGCATTCCAAAGGGATGGGTCCAGGGCTCAGTGCGGAGATCAGTGGGAAGGGCATTCCAACGGGTGGGTCCAGGGCTCAGTGCGGAGATCAGTGGGAAGGGCATTCCAACGGGTGGGTCCAGGGCTCAGTGCGGAGATCAGTGGGAAGGGCATTCCAACGGGAGGGTCCAGGGCTCAGTGCGGAGATCAGTGGAAGGGCATTCCAACGGGTGGGTCCAGGGCTCAGTGCGGAGATCAGTGGGAAGGGCATTCCAAGGGATGGGTCCAGGGCTCAGTGCGGAGATCAGTGGGAAGGGCATTGCAACGGGTGGGTCCAGGGCTCAGTGCGGAGATCAGTGGGAAGGGCATTGCAACGGGTGGGTCCAGGGCTCAGTGCGGAGATCAGTGGGAAGGGCATTGCAACGGGTGGGTCCAGGGCTCAGTGCGGAGATCAGTGGGAAGGGCATTCCAAGGGGTGGGTTCAGGGCTCAGTGTGAGATCAGTGGGAAGGGCATTCCAAGGGGTGGGTCCAGGGCTCAGTGCGGAGATCAGTGGGAAGGGCATTCCAAGGGGTGGGTCCAGGGCTCAGTGCGGAGATCAGTGGGAAGGGCATTCCAACGGGTGGGTCCAGGGCTCAGTGCGGAGATCAGTGGGAAGGGCATTCCAACGGGTGGGTCCAGGGCTCAGTGCGGAGATCAGTGGGAAGGGCATTCCAACGGGTGGGTCCAGGGCTCAGTGCGGAGATCAGTGGGAAGGGCATTCCAACGGGTGGGTCCAGGGCTCAGTGCGGAGATCAGTGGGAAGGGCATTCCAACGGGTGGGTCCAGGGCTCAGTGCGGAGATCAGTGGGAAGGGCATTCCAACGGGTGGGTCCAGGGCTCAGTGCGGAGATCAGTGGGAAGGGCATTCCAACGGGTGGGTCCAGGGCTCAGTGCGGAGATCAGTGGGAAGAGCATTCCAACGGGTGGGTCCAGGGCTCAGTGCGGAGACCAGTGGGAAGGGCATTCCAACGGGTGGGTCCAGGGCTCAGTGCGGAGATCAGTGGGAAGGGCATTCCAACGGGTGGGTCCAGGGCTCAGTGCGGAGATCAGTGGGAAGGGCATTCCAAGGGGTGGGTTCAGGGCTCAGTGCGGAGCTCAGTGGGAAGGGCATTCCAACGGGTGGATCCAGGGCTCAGTGCGGAGATCAGTGGGAAGGGCATTCCAACGGGTGGGTCCAGGGCTCAGTGCGGAGATCAGTGGGAAGGGCATTCCAACGGGTGGGTCCAGGGCTCAGTGTGAGATCAGTGGGAAGGGCATTCCAAAGGGTGGGTCCAGGGCTCAGTGCGGAGATCAGTGGGAAGGGCATTCCAAGGGATGGGTCCAGGGCTCAGTGCGGAGATCAGTGGGAAGGGCATTCCAAGGGATGGGTCCAGGGCTCAGTGCGGAGATCAGTGGGAAGGGCATTCCAAGGGGTGGGTTCAGGGCTCAGTGCGGAGATCAGTGGGAACGGGCATTGCAACGGGTGGGGTCCAGGGCTCAGTGCGGAGATCAGTGGGAAGGGCATTCCAAGGGATGGGTCCAGGGCTCAGTGCGGAGATCAGTGGGAAGGGCATTCCAAGGGATGGGTCCAGGGCTCAGTGCGGAGATCAGTGGGAAGGGCATTCCAAGGGATGGGTCCAGGGCTCAGTGCGGAGATCAGTGGGAAGGGCATTGCAACGGGTGGGTCCAGGGCTCAGTGCGGAGATCAGTGGGAAGGGCATTCAACGGGAGGGTCCAGGGGCTCAGTGTGAGATCAGTGGAAGGGCATTCCAACGGGAGGGTCCAGGGCTCAGTGCGGAGGATCAGTGGGAAGGGCATTCCAAGGGATGGGTCCAGGGCTCAGTGCGGAGGATCAGTGGGAAGGGCATTCCAACGGGTGGGTCCAGGGCTCAGTGCGGAGATCAGTGGGAAGGGCATTGCAACGGGTGGGTCCAGGGCTCTGTGCGGAGATCAGTGGGAAGGGCATTCCAAGGGATGGGTCCAGGGCTCAGTGTGAGATCAGTGGGAAGGGCATTCCAACGGGAGGGTCCAGGGCTCAGTGCGGAGATCAGTGGGAAGGGCATTTCCAAGGGATGGGTCCAGGGCTCAGTGCGGGATCATGGGAAGGGCATTCCAACGGGTGGGTCCAGGGCTCAGTTGCGGAGATCAGTGGGAAGGGCATTCCAACGGGTGGTCCAGGGGCTCAGTGCGGAGATCAGTGGGAAGGGCATTCCAACGGGAGGGTCCAGGGCTCAGTGCGGAGATCAGTGGGAAGGGCATTCCAACGGGTGGGTCCAGGGCTCAGTGCGGAGATCAGTGGGAAGGGCATTCCAACGGGTGGGTCCAGGGCTCAGTGCGGAGATCAGTGGGAAGGGCATTCCAACGGGTGGGTCCAGGGCTCAGTGCGGCGATCAGTGGGAAGGGCATTCAACGGGTGGGTCCAGGGCTCAGTGCGGGAGATCAGTGGGAAGGGCATTCCAACGGGTGGGTCCAGGGCTCAGTGCGGAGATCAGTGGGAAGGGCATTCCAATGGGTGGGTCCAGGGCTCAGTGCGGAGATCAGTGGGAAGGGCATTCCAACGGGTGGGTCCAGGGCTCAGTGCGGAGATCAGTGGGAAGGGCATTCCAACGGGAGGGTCCAGGGCTCAGTGCGGAGATCAGTGGGAAGGGCATTCCAACGGGTGGGTCCAGGGCTCAGTGCGGAGATCAGTGGGAAGGGCATTCCAACGGGTGGGGTCCAGGGCTCAGTGCGGAGATCAGTGGGAAGGGCATTCCAACGGGTGGGTCCAGGGCTCAGTGCGGAGATCAGTGGGAAGGGCATTCCAAGGGATGGGTCCAGGGCTCAGTGCGGAGATCAGTGGGAAGGGCATTCCAACGGGTGGGTCCAGGGCTCAGTGCGGAGATCAGTGGGAAGGGCATTCCATACGGGTGGGTCCAGGGCTCAGTGCGGAGATCAGTGGAAGGGCATTCAACGGGAGGGTCCAGGGCTCAGTGCGGAGATCAGTGGGAAAGGGCATTCCAACGGGTGGGTCCAGGGCTCCGTGCGGAGATCAGTGGGAAGGGCATTCCAAGGGATGGGTCCAGGGTTCAGTGCGGAGATCAGTGGGAAGGGCATTCCAACGGGTGGGTCCAGGGCTCAGTGCGGAGATCAGTGGGAAGGGCATTGCAACGGTGGGTCCAGGGCTCAGTGCGGAGATCAGTGGGAAGGGCATTGCAACGGGTGGGTCCAGGGCTCAGTGCGGAGATCAGTGGGAAGGGCATTCAAGTGGTGGGTTCAGGGCTCAGTGTGAGATCAGTGGGAAGGGCATTCCAAGGGATGGGTCCAGGGCTCAGTGCGGAGATCAGTGGGAAGGGCATTCCAACGGGTTGGGTCCAGGGCTCAGTGCGGAGATCAGTGGGAAGGGCATTCCAACGGGTGGGTCCAGGGCTCAGTGCGGAGATCAGTGGGAAGGGCATTCCAACGGGTGGGTCCAGGTCTCAGTGCGGAGAATCAGTGGGAAGGGAATTCCAATGGGTGGGTCCAGGGCTCAGGCGGAGATCAGTGGGAAGGGCATTCCAAGGGATGGGTCCAGGGCTCAGTGCGGGAGATCAGTGGGAAGGGCATTCCAACGGGTGGGTCCAGGGCTCAGTGCGGAGATCAGTGGGAAGGGCATTCAACGGGTGGTGGGTCCAGGGGGCTCAGTGCGGAGATCAGTGGGAAGGGCATTCCAACGGGTGGGTCCAGGGCTCAGTGCGGAGATCAGTGGGAAGGGCATTCCAACGGGTGGGGTCCAGGGCTCAGTGCGGAGATCAGTGGGAAGGGCATTCCAACGGGTGGGTCCAGGGCTCAGTGCGGAGATCAGTGGGAAGGGCATTCCAAGGGGTGGGTTCAGGGCTCAGTGCGGGAGATCAGTGGGAAAGGGCATTCCAACGGGGTGGGTCCAGGGCTCAGTGCGGAGATCAGTGGGAAGGGCATTCCAACGGGTGGGTCCAGGGCTCAGTGCGGAGGATCAGTGGGAAGGGACAGGGCATTCCAACGGGTGGGTCCAGGGCTCAGTGTGAGATCAGTGGGAAGGGCATTCCAACGGGTGGGTCCAGGGCTCAGTGCAGAGATCAGTGGGAAGGGCATTCCAAGGGATGGGTCCAGGGCTCAGGCGGAGATCAGTGGGAAGGGCAATTCCAAGGGATGGGTCCAGGGCTCAGTGCGGAGATCAGTGGGAAGGGCATTCCAAGGGGTGGGTTCAGGGCTCAGTGCGGAGATCAGTGGGAAAGGGCATTGCAACGGGTGGGTCCAGGGCTCAGTGCGGAGATCAGTGGGAAGGGCATTCCAAGGGATGGGTCCAGGGGTTCAGTTGTGAGATCAGTGGGAAGGGCTCCAGCACCTGACAGAGCTCGCTCTCTGGTGCAGTGAGGTGAGCATTCTTAAGGGTGGGGGTGGGGGTGTGGAGAGTTGCTTTGTGAGAGTGTTCTAGTGGGGCGATTGTGGAGAATGAACTGCAGTGGCTCTTCAAGCCAGTTGGAGTTGTGCATGTGTAGTGTTTAATGGATAATGTTGAGAGTTTTGAAGAGGAACGTGAGGGTTATGGGGAGTCAGTGAAGATCTTTGAGGGACAGGGGTTATATGGTCGGATTTACGGTAATTAGTGAGGTTCTGGCTAAAGCATTCTGTAGCATTTGAAGTGTTTATTTATTTATATATTTAAAACTTTTCTATACCCGTCGCTAAGTTATATACCCATCGCGTCGGTTTACAAATAGGCACATAGACTAAGGTAAGTAAATGTAGGATATCGTACATTTAACAGGTGCCAATAAAGTTTGGTTACAATTTCATAAATAAAATCATTATTTGAGTAATGTTGGCCAAGTCCAAGGTATATTATTGAGTTACTATCTCTTTGAGATATTACTTCTTAAATGTAGAATTGAGTAAATTCATTCTCATCTGCATTACCCTGTACTTTCATTCTCTACCCTCCACACTCTTTAGTGAAGGCTTTTTTAAAGAGCCATGTTTTTAAATTTTTCTTAAAAGTTTTGAGATTACTCTGTAATCTGAGTTCGGGGGGCATCGTGTTCCATAGTATGGGCCCAGCCAATGATAAAGCCCTTTCTCTCACTTGGGTTAATTTTGCTGACTTTACTGAAGGGATTGTTAGTAGTGCTTGTTTGCTGAGCGGAGGTTTCTTTGTGGAACGTGTACTCGTAAGCTTGTGTTTAGCCAGTCTGCTTCTTTATCATATATTAATTTGTGTATGGTGCATAAGGCCTTGTATTTTATCCTGTATTCGATAGGTAACCAATGTAAGTCTGCTAGAGTTTCGGTTATATGGTCCCTCCTCTTTTTTCCCATCAGTATTCTGGCTGCAGTATTTTGAAGTATCTGGAGTGGTCTTATCGATGTGTGGGAGTCCTAGTTTGTGTGGTTTGATTGTGGTGTACGGAAGGCCCAGAAGAAGGGTGTTGCAATAGTCCATTTTGGGGCAGATGGTCGCTTGTATGACTGTGCGGAGATCCTGTGCACGGAGTAGGGGTTTGAGTTTCTTCATAACATGGAGCTTTTTTTTTTTTAAGGACTGTGCTGATGTGTTTTTTGAAGTTAAGTTGTTGGTCAATCATGACACCAAGGTCACGTACAAATGGCTGTGTAGAGGTCAAGTTGAGAGAGGGGTTGCTTGAGAGGGCAATCCTCGGATTCTGTGGATTTGATATGCTGAGCAGCTCTGTTTTAGTAGTGTTGAGTGATAGGTGGAGGTTCGTGAGGAGGGTGGTTATGGAGGAGAGGCATTTCTCCCAGTGTTTTAAGGAATTGGTAATGGATTCTTGAATGGGTTAAGGGATTTGAACATCATCGGCATATATGAAAAATTTGAGGCCTAGGTGAGAGAGAAGATGGCAGAGAGGTAACAGGTATATATTGAAGAGAGAGGATGAGAGAGAAGAGCCTTGTGGGTCGCCTTGGGAGAGGGGGATGTGGGAGGATTCAAAGTTTCCTATTTTTACAGGTTATTGGTAGGATTTGAACCAAAGGTAGGCAGTACCTGATGTATCTATGTCTGATAGCCGAGAGAGGAGGAGGTTGTGGCTGATGGTGTCAAAAGCAGAGGAGATGTCAAGGAGGGCAAGAATATAACATTGACCTCGGTCTGTGCCTTTAAGGAGGGTGTCTAAGAGGGCGAGTAATAGAGTTTCTGTGTTAAAATGCTTACGGAAACCAAATTGGGACGGGTGAAGAATGTTGTGGGTGTCCCGGTAATCTATGAGTTGGGCGTTAACCACCTTTTCCATGATTTTAGCTATAAAGGGAAGGTTTACTTATTTATTTATTTATACTTTTTTCTATACCAACGTTCATGAAAGGACATATCGCATCGGTTTACAGTGAACCAAGGTTAGAATTACATCGAACAATTGAACAGGGTTATATTGAAAGAAAAAACAATGGAATAGACATGAGCAAGGTAGGAGAGGTAAGAAACCAGCATATGATCAAGGAACTAATTGGATAACGGGTATAGTGTCCGTGAGAAGCATCAGTTCTTTATGGTTGGAAATAGGGCGATAGTTGGAGGGATCCTTAGGGTCAAGGGTGGGTTTTTTGAGGAGGGGTTTGACCACAGCATGTTTTCGTGTGTCAGGGACTTTGCCAAGGAGAGGGAGCAGTTAATAATGTTGGCTAAGGGTTTGGCGATGATATGTGGAATGGTTAACGGTGCTTTGGTAGGGATAGAGTCAGAGGGGTGGGTTGCTGGTTTCATTTTTTTCAGAATAGAATTAATTTCTTTAGAGGATGAGATCCAGGGAAACGAGGGATTTGCTGCATTAAAACAGGTGCCTTGGCTGTGCAGCAATTTTTGGCTTCGCAGGGTAGTTTCATGTGATGAGTGCTATTAGCCTCGGGCTGGTTTGGATTCACATTTTGGATGCACTAATCCCAGTATTGCATCAGGCACAACTGTAGCACACTGAAAATGCGCATCCAAGCACAGGTTTAGTGGCGGCTGACCTGAGCGCCCGATATTGCATCGGCCTGTTTGTATCCACACTTTGAACAGTCGTATTTTGCAACAGGGCCCAAGGCAACCTTTCTGGCCCACAGGGAGTGATGTTGGAGTAGTTGTCACCTTTCTCCCAACCCCATCTTAACCCTCTGTTGTCTATTTCCTTCAGTCCCAGCCTGCCAGGGACCCCCCTCTCCCTCTGAAGCCCTTCCTGCTACTGCTGGCTCCTCTCCCTCCCATGTTGGTCATAGCAGGAGGCCTAAGCTCCGGTGCTGCCTCCTCAGGGGGCAGGGGCAGTGAGTCACCCCGGTTCCCAGGCTTGCTGCCATCCTCTCTCACTCATGCTGAGGCCCGAAACTCTACCAAGTTTAAGCAAAAAATGTAAAACTTGAAGCTCAGTCACGTTTTGTATTTACTATTTGCAGGCCCGTGATAAACTAAATCCAGCACTGATCTCACCTTTCTTATAACATTTGGCACTGCCAAAAGCAACTTCTTCATCTATTAGTTTTGTGGTCAGTCTGGGGAAGGTTCTACAGATTTTGGGATCAGATGGCTTAGGATATTTGAGGAATTTTAAAAGGTTGCTGTGTTGTGAATTTATTTTGTGGTCAGTTATGTTTTATATTAAGATTTATTTATTTAAGCATTTTATATACTGTTGTTCTATTTAAAGATCATAACAGTTTACAAAAGTAACATTCATACTATAAATCAACAGATAATGACAGTTTACAGAGGTAGTATTCATAAACAAGAATTAATATACATCTAATGTGATGTTCTAATTCATATGAACTAAAGATCTTAATACTTCAGGCGAGTATTACGGGAAGATGATAATTTTCACATCATGGTGTTGAGCTATGGGCAGCCTCTTACCTCCGTGGCACGGAGGCCACTGACTCCCTGGACCCTTCTGAGTGGCAGGAGCCGTCCTTGACCTCCTTCCGCGGCTGGACACCGTCGCTCACCTCGAGGCCTGCTTCCTGCTTCAGCCGCCTCCCACGTCGGGGCCTGCCTGCGGCCCTTCTCCTGTTCCTGTGCGGCTGCATGACCGCTGTCCAGGGTCCTGCACCTCTTCTCTTCCTCAGGCGCGGGGCCGTGCCTCTTGTCCAGTCTTAAAGGGCCAGCAGGGAGTGGTCCCTCTGGCTCCACCTGGATGTCATCACATGGGTGTTTCCTGTGCAGCCCTACAAAAGGGCTCAGTTGCCATTCCAACTTCGCCTTCGCAAGGAGCTAGTTCATTCTTGGACTTCTCTGCGTTCCTGCTCCTACTTGGCTTCCTGTATCTTCATGGGATCCCTCCTTGTCGTTGTCATCTGTCCTGGTCTCTGCTGATGTCTCCTTTGTCCCAGTCCTGATGTACCTCGGTCTCGTTTTGATGTCCGTCCTGTCCAGATGTCCAAGGCTTCGCTTGATCCATCCTAGCGTGGTCTGCGACCAGCCCGGCTGGGTTGGTACGGCGCGCTGCAACCCAGTGGTCAGCGACCACCCCTGCTGGGGTGTGTAGGGCACTGGTGCGTCTTCTCCATCTTTAAGCCGAGGATCTCCATGTTCCTTTCTGTCACCTCCTAGGTCTGAAGTCTTCTGGATGTCCCGCTTTGTCCGTCCTGGGTGTCCGGGGACTCTGTCCTGGACGTCCTAGATCTTCGCTTTGGAGGCTCATCTCTTAATCATTCTTCTGATGCTCTCGACTCCGGCTATGCCTAGTCTCCAGTGGGCAGTGCTCCAGTGGATAGCCTGAGAGCCGTTCTGGCCACTGCAGCCTCCTCCCCGGCTGTGGCTGTAGGAGTCTTATCGGAGTCTTCTCCATCCTGAGTTTTATCCTGATTTTAACTTGTCTCATCCTCACTTCGTTTGAGTCTGATCTTCGTCTGAATCCATCTTCAACATCATCTGACTCCTGCTTCATCAGCACCAGAGTTTCAACTTCGGTTCCAGTCCACCCTTGCCTCCTGTCCGGCCTGCCGCCTTTGCCGTTACCCAGCGGCAGGTCCGAAAGGGCTTGGAGTGGTCGGAGGACCACTCAGAGAGCAAACCTTGCGTGGTTGGTCTCACTGTGGCTGTGCAGATCAGCAGGGACCTGGTCTTCACATCTCCCAGACGAGGCTCCATCTCACCGCAAGGGCACACACATCTCGTCCCGCAATGGGGAGCGCCCCCTTCCATCGTCAGTATGTTGTCCTAAGATTCTTATGCTCTATCATTAATTTATTACTCATGCTTCCATTACTATCTCTTGTCCTTCTTGCTATTAGTTCTCTACGTTCTGATTTTTTTACGTTAGGTTGTCCGCATCTTTGAATAGCCATGTTTTCAGCTAACATTTAAATCTCTTTCTGTATCAATCGTAACGTCTCAGGTAGAGCAGTCCACAGCTTTGGCCTCACTAGGGAAGCACTCGATCTCGTACGTAGTCCTTTAGTGTGAGCTCTCAGGGTTCTCTGTGGTGTGCATGCTTGTAGTGTCGGGGTTACTGGAATGATTCTGAAGATTAATGTTAATACTTTATAATAAATTAGGGATTGTACTAGCAGCCAATGCAGTGAAATCAGAGAGGGTGTGATGTGATGTGATCAGATTGCCTAGTTCCTCATAAAAGTCTTGCTGATTGTTTAATGTTTTCAAACTGCATGGATGAGAAAAATGAATAAATAAAATTTAGCCTCATTCTTCATAGTGCGGATACAGTACCGAGCTCTCAGGATCTGCTTTCCAGTCCCTGAAGGTAGCGTTGAAAGTCTCCGTCAGCCACTTCCATCAGTGCTGATCCATCCTCTCTCTCTCTGTCATACATGTCTTCACTAAAATATTTACAGCACACGAATACAAATCATAGCACCAGCAAAAAAACTTCTAGGACATCCGTAAGGACAATTTCACCTGCGTAAAAACTTCACTCACCTCCCTGAGCTTAGTGCTCAGAGTCAGGGAGCACAGCTTAGTCACTGAGTGTGTTCTGGGTCTGCCTGCCTTTGTCCCTACGTAAAAATCTGGCTTAATAAGTTGTCAGTAAATCAGACACACAAACGCACACACTGCTTCTGCTCAGAATGAGAAACATTGAATACAGATTTTATTTCTCAGCCTCTTCTTTACAATATATGCCAGTGAACATACAAACATGACGAAATACTGCTGGACGGAGGACTTTGCTCTCTGTGACCACTTTGCATGACGGTGCGGGTGCTGTGCTGCCATCCCCTTCCCTCCCGAAGTCCCTCTACACCCAGCAGATTTCTGTTTCTCTCCACTGCTCCCTCAGATCTCTGGCACTAGCGCTGCTGTTTTTAGAGGGCAGTGTGCTTGTGGGCTTTGAACACGCTGCCCGGCACCAGAAGCTGAGGTCACGGGTAGGAAGGTGGCAGACACTGCACAAATGAATGAGACTGGAGGTCAGGGAGAGTGAGCGACTCAGAGCCAGCAGTGGGGCCCAGCGCCTCCAGACTACGGCAGACTCTGTCTCAGCTTTGCTGAAGGAGCCCCTTCGTGTCCCAACACTGCTCCTTGAGGCGGGATCTCACATGCAGCACACATATCTTCACTTATGTGTACCAAACTCATATTTGAAAACCTTTTTTTTTTTATGGGAGTTTTGCTGAAGCTGGAAATTTAGAGCAAGGTTCAGCTCTGGTTGCAGGAAGATCAAAGAGGTGCATATGAGTGCAGCCTCCAGATCAGGTTACTCAGGTACCACTGAATACATTTAGGCCACAGCCACAGGGCAGGGCAGGAAATTTAAATCTCAGAGTCTGGGTATCTTAAAAGTTGTGAAGATAAATCCTTTTCAATATTGACCTGCCAACTTCTGTGCTTTGCAATCATCATTTTCTAAAGATGTTTGCTTGTTGGAAAGATGCTTCCTCTGGAGAACTTGTTTTTGTCACATTTATCTGCATTCTCTGCACAGACGAGCCTTTTGCTTAATTTTGGTTATTGCATAGAAAAATACATTTTTCTTAGGACATTTAGAGTTGTCTTGTCTGCCTGTGTATAATAGTAAATGAGTGCCAATGCATTTTCATAAAATGAAGGCTCCTGTTTTACCATAAAGTATTTATTAACGTGAAACTTGAGCACGAAGGAAAGGAGAATGCAGAGACAGCAGATGTCTTCCTTCCTGGCTCAGGAGAGGATTGATGGAAGAGCACCTGGGAACTGTGGGAGGTGGTGGGTGCCCTCAGGAGCTGGGCTAGTGGCCCCTCCAAAGACAGTGGGTGGATCCTCCTCATTCTTGGGCAAATCTCTCTCCCCAGGACTTGCCCCAAAAGGGACAAGGAAGCTGAAAAGGTAAAGAACTGTATTTTTTCCTGGCCAAGCTGTTATAGTTTAAAGATCTGTGATTTGCCTTCTGTGGATCATCGACAATCAAGGGCAGAAGTGGCAACAACTCCAAGCTACTGAAGAGCTACAGGGGCAGAATAAGCAGGAGCTGAGCTGGGAGAAACGTCAGGAAAAGACCAATGGGCCCATCCAGCCTTCCCTGTGCACGGTGCTAAAGACATCTCCCAGCTGCCACTCATTGGCCACGCCCACCTGCGAGACATCACCTCCCATTCCATACAGCACCCTGCCCCCTTCCTTTCTACTTAGTCTCCGAGATGTAGCTTTATTTACAGAACTGCAAATTTATCAATCATAGTATCACCAGGGGTTCTGGTTTTGTTTCACTTTGTTACCACATACATGCACCATGCTCCTATATCCAGATACATATACACAGCATACAAGTACACATCATGACCACATGTATACATATCATGAGCATGTGCATGCAGCATGCACACTTTATAAAGCACATACTTCACCTGTGTGTACTATACCTGCGCACACTATGCACCACACATATGTACACATGTATGTACTAAATCTACACATACTATGATCCCATGCATCACATCTATATCTATATCTATGCCATGATCACTCATGCAAGCGTCACACTCAACCCCCCTATGGATAGGAGGAGAGAGCTGGCCTCCAATAAACAGGATGAGGACTTCGCATATTCACCAAGCATTCCCTGCACCTCTGTTTGTTCCGGATGAAACCAAGCTCCTCCCAGCAATCCAGGTGCAGCTTCCTTGCTGATGCCAGCACAGTGCATAGGGAGGAGGCTGAGACTAGGACCACATGGCAAGGGAATGCAAGGAGCTCATTCCCAAACGTACAAGCCCCTCACTGCCACCTCTCCTGGGGGAGGGGTGCAGCTGCCCCAGAGCGAAACATGCACATTTTCCAAGTAAAATGAATTTATAACCTGACAGTACTAGCAACGTCTAAAGATGGCCGGACACCAATAGAGAAGCAAGGCAGAAGCAGGTACAGGAAACTGTCACACACAAGGTAAGCAGAACCAAGAGTTTTCTTACTAAATGGCTAGTATGGGAATTACGAAAAGGGATTTTGTTCTACAGTAACTCCAGCTATCTCCCTCCAGTGTGCCCAAGGGCCAGCTGTGATGTCACAGGGAAATTTCCCTGGCTATCAGAAAGTCCCATTTCAATACAAGAACAATTACAAAGAAAATAAAAGTAAACGTGACATTCCAAGAGAGCCTCTTATGCCCATTACACAGAGATGAGCTTTCAGGATAAATGCAGTGAGAGTGCAATCAGCAGCTGAAATCAGAAACCTACTCAGAGATGGCAGGGAAGTGGCTCTATGGATTCACGACTCTGTGAACAGGGCCAGGACTCCTGCTTCACATGCACGCAGCAGGGCACTCGTTTCAGGCTTCACACATTGCAGCAAAGACAAATGCTTGATTTGTGAGAGTCCAGCACAGAGCTTTCTTGTGTCATCATTCAGTAATACTTAGAGTAAATATTTTAAGCAATTAAACAACACAAAATAATAAAAAGGCAACAGCACATGTAATTAAAATATAGCCTTAAAATTTAAAACTAACATAAATATCATCATCTATTATTATAAAAGTAAATTGAAATCCCTATATATAAGGGAACCAAGCTCCCTATCAGAGTCACCTCCCTCAGACCCTCAACACCAGGGTCCCCTTCTTCTCCCCAGTCCATTCCCCCACCCCCACACCAGGGTACACTTCCCCCAGGCTCCCTGTCCTCTGATGGTACCCTAATATCAGTGCACCACCCTCCCTATCACAGTCATCTTCCCTTGGATATCACAGTGCTCTGCCTGGTGTCCCGTCCGCCTCACTGTGAATCCTGAGTCGAGGTCATGCTCAGAGAGTCCTCTTCTGGAATAACCTGCAGGTCCTCGGTGCGCAGCGCCTGCGTGATCAGGGTTAGCTCTTCACATAAGGTTTCAAAGCGATAGGCCACACGAATATCTGGCACATTGGTGCGACGGATATCATTCCCCTCTGGTCCCTCCTCGAGGTAGTGGGGCCCCAGCCAGTAACTCTTCACCTGCAGAAGGGCAGGAGGACAGAGAAGAGAGAGGACGGAAGCTTCATTCCAAAGTCTTCCAATAAACAACGAAAAGCAACGCAATCAAAGAAGTAAACACTGCATCAGCCCCTTCAGAACCTCATTTAGTCAGTGATTACTCTTGGGTCTTTAGTAAGTGAATTCCAGAGAAAGCACATTTGTGCTTGGCAACACTCTTTGCCCCAGAAAAGATAATTAAATTATCTTCTAAATGCAAGCCCTCTGCTTTATAGAGTTTGATATATTGGCAACATCCCATAAATTCATGTCCCTCTGCAGCTCTGAAAGACTCCAAAGAGATTCGATGCTCAACAGGCAGCCAATACAGTTTTTTTTAGTGCTGGAGTGCTAGGACCTAATCCCAGAAGCAAACCTGCAGCCCTATTCTAAAAATACCAAAGCCAAACTATGAGACTCTTATTTACCCTAACATATAAAGCTTTACAGTAACCCCAGGGCCTTGCCTACTGTAGCCAGAGAGATCGCTGAGAGATGGGCATAGGAGACTGTCACTATACTGTTAATCTGGGATGTCATGGAGAGACAGCTAGTATCCTTTCCAAAGTTTTAGCCTGACCTACAACCTAACAGATGTTTTATGAACCCATATCATCTCACCTTTATGGTCAATCCGTTAAAAAAACATCCATTTTTAACTTTCCCGCAAACAAGTTACAAATTATTGCATCTTAGGATCTTGCTTTGATCCCAATTCATAAATTATTTCAAAAATATATATACCCCTACTGCCGAAACATAAAACCACACATAATAGGTCGCCCACAAAACAATAAACAACAATATGAATTTGTATGTCATCAGCATAGAGCCGACAGCCCATTAACCAAATACCCTAACGAGTGCACATCTATAGTGAAGCATTCAGCCTTCCAAAAGTGTCCAGGTACTAACCAAGATCTTACCCCTCCACTCTCTGAAGCAAGAGTCAAGGAAGCATCCAGTGACGCCACTAATGAATCTCTCTCTCAGACCGATGGGTCAGAAGGTTTCTCTCTTCTGATGCCATAGGTGCAGAACAGCATGATGTAAAGAAAGTGAAGCGAGGGGGTGGGAAGAATACACTGAAAGGGAGGGAGGGAGGAGAAAGAGTGAGTCACACACGTGGATAACTTCATTTGATGGCACCGGGCACGGAACATTTACCAGAACAAATGTCCAGTGGCTGCAGTGAGGGCTCAGTGCTCCACACCTTCTGCTTGCCAAGGTCCCAATAACTTTGTATGCAAGAAAGAGAAGCGCGCATTTTAAGAAGAGGCGAGTCCTTGAATCTCCGAAGAGGTTTAATGTAGCTGAGTGTGGAAGATGGCGGGCTTCTTTCATATTTGTGGCATCTTCCCCTGGCAGGGTTGCAGGCCCTCTGGATTCCATTTCATCTGCATTTGATGCGGACGTCCTTTTCCGTTTCCTTGCAGAGTGTCCTCGGTTTATACAGGGTGGTAAATACGGATGAGTCTACAATTTCATTTGCCCATCAGCTGATCTGCTCCTCATGTTGCCTTCTTGCAAGGGCTGGATCTGTTCTGGTCCCAGGGTGCAGCTGCAGACTCCCTGGTCTGTGATTCTGTTCATAACTTCTGGTTTTAATAGCCGACTGGCTCCACATACACCTGCAGGTCCTGCCTTCAGTAGCATTTGTCTTGCCGCTTGTCTTCTTGTCATCAAGAGATTCAGCTTTCCCATTGTATGGAGGACACACCCTACAAATCTACAGCCTGCTGATGTTCTGCATTATGTTCTCAATTTCTGTGACCACATAGGTGTCTGATAGCTCGTCTATCTCCCAAAATCTGAGTGATAAGGCAGTTCCTACCTTGGGGATTCTGTGTATCTTCCAAGTTTACTGCCGCTGCCTCACAGTTTTATATTATTAATAATATTTGGCCACTATATTACACCCCTGAGTGGCAGTGATGTTCCTATCATAAGGTTCCCTCCTCATGGCTTCAGGTATGATGATTCGATTTAAGCTCATCATGGTCACCTCAGGGCCTTTTCAGGGATATTTGGCCACCCTTGTAAAGCAACAAAGTCTGTAGCGCTTTATCCAATACGCCCTGCTGTGAGATGGGAACCTAATCAACTTAATTGATACTTTCAATGTCTGTGCGTTTCATTTGGTTCCAGCAGGCTGAGGCCCTCATACTAGACTCCCTCTTCACTGTGTAGTTGTAGTTATCTGCAGGATTCGTTTCTTTTCCCTTTATCTTGATGGTAGCACCGCAGCCACAGGAGCATACATTGCAGACATTTTCTTGCAAGCAGTTTCGATTTTTTAAATGACCTCAGTCATGGTCAGTTTGGTAAATTTCTCACAAGCAAATACAATTGCTAGACCCTCTTTTTCAATCTGCGTGTACTTCCCTTCAGCTGGAGATAAGGATCTGATTGCTGCTCAATGTCCAGTGTTGCTGGGGATGTCACCTTGTACATCAGGGTATTTCAGCAGAGCAAATACTTGATGTGCTTGACAGCTATGTTATGTTGAGGTAGCCAAGTCCATGGCTACCTGTACAATCATCTAACAGGTTCACAGGCAACTGATAAAGAAGGAAGACATTTTGCTAAGTAGATAATAAATACTAATAGCCATTGCAGTGACTTTCCATTTACAGATGTGGGTATTTGCTGCATTGCCCTCACTTTCTCAGAGTCTGGACATAACCCTTGGAGGTCAGCAGGTACTTCCTTGAGTCAAGTTTTAATTTTCTTTTCCTGAGTATAAGATTGAGTGGCTTTTTCTAAGAATTTCCTGAGATTGTCATGATCTACTGTTGCCAACTGGCTCCAAATTTTCAAGACAGGTTGATCCAGTCCTGGTTTTACCCCATTGCATGCTGGGACTTATTCTGATTTCCCTATTGCATTCCCTAAGTAAGCAAGCAAACTATATGTACCTGCATGCAGGTGAGTAATGATGTGGATACTGGATATGCTGTGCACCACGGACCCAGACCCAGACATGGAGCATTGTTTTACCTTGGAGAGAGAAACCACTCATGAGCACACTGTTGCGAGCTAATTCACACATGTCACAGGAGCTCAGCTTCCAGACCTGGGTGGCAATACTGTATTCCTCCATCAAAGGCTCCTAAGGAAAGCACAAGCAAGCACTTTACAAATAAGACAGATAGGAAAATCCAATTATTTCTCATATCCCCAAGGATAAAAGAGGGGCAGCTTAGACTAAACAATTCCAAAAGCAAGAAACATTTACAGAATTAGTCACATTATTGTGCATTCACTAACTGAATCAGTTAGAAACCTTGGACCATTTCTATAGCCGCATTCTGCACAATTAGAGATCTCTGTCTCTCATCATGAACAGGTATTAGCACAGGAAAGTTAGAGATTGGAAAAATGATTCTTATACACACACACAGCCATTATATGAGCATATCACACACACAAAAGTGAGGAGGAGCACATATCCCAGAGAGTGAGAAAGACTACATAATTATACACAGAATGAGAAGGAGCACATATCCCAGAGAGGAGAAGCTACATAATTATACACAGAATGAGAAGGACCACATATCCCAGAGA